>NC_077231.1:29904895-30074895 GCF_027887165.1 Monodelphis domestica | reverse complement strand
CCCTTTAATCTGGCAGATCCTAGTTCTCTCAGCTGTAAAGTGGAGATAATAATATGTCGCTGCCCAGTGGGGAAAGGAATTTGTAAACCTTGAAGGTGCTGTGAGCAGGGAGCTATGATTGTAATTTATATTTGTGTCTTCCTGGAGTGTTCTCCTCTGCCTGTTTTGCTTCACCCTCTTCGTTAGGCAAATCCAGGTCATCACAGCCCTTGGTTTGGGATTTGGGCCCTCACAGGTCTCTCCATCTTTTGGGGCCTGGATGTGAGCAGAGATAGCAACTTTTCCAGAGATGGCAGGAAGACAATAATGAGATAAGGGGGATGGAGTGCATCTCTCTCTCTCTCTCTCTCTCTCTCTCTCTCTCTCTCTCTCTCTCTCTCTCTCTCTCTCTCTCTCTCTCTCTCCTCTGTCCCTCTCTCTCTCTCTCTCTCTCTCTCTCTTTCTTTTTTTTCTCTCCCTCTGTCCTTCTTTCCCTCTCTCCCTCTCCTCCTCTCCTCAGGGTTGGCTTGGCAGCAGAGAGGACTGAGCTCAGTCTAGAGGATGAGCCATAGAACAGGATGCACACGGGACTGGTAGCCATTAACCAAAACATAATCTTCTTCATGGGTTCCTTTCCCAGCCCATAGTTCCCCTTAGGGGGCACTTAACACTGGTAGCTGAAGCTAAATGGGCCAGGAAGACCCAAGCCTCAGACTCTTTCAGTAGTGTATCTCTCTAGTCTGGGAGGTGTCTAACCCATCCCTCATCATGAGCCTTCAGGAAGTTCCTACATTCCTTCAGGGATTCTCTCTTCCCTTCAATAATACATTGATTCAATTAAATCTTCACCATGAGGTAGGTAATACAAGGCAGACCCTCACTTTGGGTGAGAAAACTATAACCAAGAGATTGTGTTGATTGGCCAAGGTCACACCAGGATCTGAACACCTATCTTCTGGCTCTGAGTTTCTGTGTTCTTGCCACTGCCTCTGAATATCTCACATCTCATCCTCAACTCTCTGCTCATCCCAGGTGGCCTCTGTCTGTCTCCTCCAGCTGGGACAGGAGATGGATAAACTGAAGTCCAAAAACCGTGAATCGATTTCTTTGCTCATGCGCTTGGTGAGTAGTTGGTTGATTTGGGTTGATGGTGCAGGTGAGTAGGAGTATCACTCATAATTTTCCAGCTATCACTTTAGTCAACCCATTAATTTTGTTGTTTAGTCATTTCTCAGCCATTTTGGACTCCATGTGACCCTATTTGGGGTTTTCTTGGCAAAGATATTGGAATGGTTTACTGTGTTCTTATCCAGATTGTTTTATAGATGAGGAAACTGAGGCAAACAGGATTAGGTGATTTGTCCAGGGTCATCCAGCTAGTAAGTATCTGAAACTGGATTTGAACCCAGGAAGATGAGTCTCCCTGACTTCAAGCCTGGCACTCTATCCAGTGTGCCACCTAGTTGCTAATCCCTATATTTTACAAATAGAAAACAGGTTTTGGAGAGATTAGATGACTTATCCCAAATCACACAGAGAGTAAACAACATGGTTCCTAGCTGAAGGATTTTGGGTCCTTGTCCCAAATTTACTAACTCCTTAGTATAGAGGATTTGTTTGTTTGTCTGTCTGTTGCTTGGCTAGACTAATATCATAGTACAAAGGAAACTCCACAGGCCCATTCCTGCCTTCTAGGAATGTAAAGTCCAGCATTTTGATAATACTAAATTTAGTTGTGGTTGGACTCAAATATATTAATAATTATGTGGTTGCCAGGGATTTAATTTCTAAATCCCAAAATAAATAACTAAAGTAAATGGAATTTATGGTAGTTTATTTACAATATTTACAATAGAAGGGAGATATTAAGGAAGAGAGAGAGAGAGAGAGAGAGAGAGAGAGAGAGAGAGAGAGAGAGAGAGAGAGAGAGAGAGAGAGAGAGAGAGAGAGAGAGAGAGAGAGAGAGAGAGAGAGAGAGAGAGAGAGAGAGAGAGAGAGAGAGAGAAGGAAAGAAGGAGAGAAGGAAGGAAGGAACTGTGGCTTCTTCTGATACCGGTGAGAATTTCTAAGCCCCAGCCAGGGGAAGAGAGTCTCAAGAAGTTGGGCCTTTCCTGGAGGCTTCACACCTCCAGAAAGGCGGGGTCACTAAGTCAGCTTTTAACTCACCAATGGTGACAGTCTTAAAGAAGTCTGGGTGTCTGCCTTCTGGTCGATCCTCCCAGTCAGTGCCTGAATCTCCAAATGAATGCCCATCTTCCCTTCAGCTCCAAGTGACTGATCCTTCACTCCAAGCCTGGGTGACTGACTGTTTTCTCCAGTCTTTTTTCCCCTCTATTTAAAGACCTTTTTCTCTTGTGTCACCTCCTCTAAATTTTCATTTTTACCAATCACAGCATATGCTTTTCTCCAGGACTGCCCATTCTTTAGTTCTCACCTTCTTTGGTTAGATTTTCTTTTGGGGTTACTTAACACCTCTTTTGGTAAGTTCACCTTTTGTAGTTACTAACACCTTTTTGTAATTAAAATCTAAAAATAGATTGTAGTTTGCAATTCTAGGTTCACTATAAAGGAAGAGCTAAGTACCTTCCTTGTTACAATCAGGAGATTACAATTTTATCTTCACTATAAAGGAAGAGCTAAGTATCTTCATTGTTACAATCAGGAGATAGCTAAATCCAATCTTCACAATAATAATTTAGTTTGGGGAAATTTTTCTGCTGGGAGGGATAGGAGGTCCTCTCCATCATTTCACTAGTCTCCCAGCCCAACCCTTGATCACAACAGTACTGCTGCCTGATTTTTTACTCTGTGCTCTACAGGTAGAATGGGACAGCTAGGTGACAAAGTGGAAAGAATGGGACTTGGAGTTAGGAAGACCTGAGTTTAAAATCCGCCTCACATGCTTCCTAGTTGTTTGACCCTGGGCAAGTCACTTAAATCTGTTTGCCTCAGTTTCTTAATCTGTAAAATAAGCTGGAGAAGAAAATGGGAAACTACTGCAGTGCTTTTTTTTTTCCCAAGGAAACCCCAACAAAAGGGGTCATAAAGAGTCAGAGATGACTGAAAAATGAGTGAACAACAAAATTACTGGTAGAAGAAACATCCTCAAGCTCTCTGCCTTACTTTCCCTTCCTGTCAAAAGTTTTTAAGGATTAGAACCATTTTCTGCTAACCATTTCCTTATATCCTTCCTCTCAATTATAGTGCTAGGGATACAGATGAAGCATAGTTGTAAGGATCTGGACTGGAGCCAAGATAGTTACTGAGATACACTTCTCATTGCTCCCTCCCTCATTTCCAGACCCTAACAAGGCAGCTAGAGAATAGGGGAGTCTCTGGGTTTGGGGCAGCCTCTCATTTAGGTCTTGCCCTTCCCATGGTCTCTCTTCCAGTATATATGCTCATGAATATATTCCACTAGTCTGATTCCTGGGAGCTCTCTGTAACCTGAGTTCCCTAGAAGCTCCAAGTCTGGGAAGACCAGCAATAAAGTCTTAATGCCCGTGCTCTCTGGGCTCCCCTGAAGCCAGGGCTCCAGACACGATTTCTCCTGGGCAGGGTGTAGGAATGCTTGTTGATTGATTGATGGTGGGTTGGAAGGTAGAGTGCTGGAGATAAAAGGAGAGCATTTGCTTGTATTTGGAGTTGGGATGGGGTCAGGAGCCCCACAGGATTGCTTATCCTCCTAGGAATTTGGTCTCCACTCCTGTTAAGACCAGGGAAAGCAGAAGGTCCTTCCTCTTTCACAACCACTGTGTCCTGCTCACATGGGGAGGTGAGGAAAGTCTGGTGTGTCTGGGCAGAGGTAGAGAGCCCAGTGCTGTGATGGGAGAGGAGTTTGGGGAAAGAAGAAGAGAACTGGTGCTGGTGGGATGGGCTGAAGCAAATCGATTGCAGTGCCAATAGCTCAGCTCTAAAGTTGTAAATGACCAGAGAAGCAGGAGGCTCAATTCATGGACAGAGGAAGCAACTGGGCTTGCCATAAACCTTGGGCAACTTCCCTTTTCCCTGAGGCCCTCCGTCTCAGTTCCCCTGAGCCCTGCTGCCCACCCTGCTCCAGGAATAGGGCTCAGATGGAGGGCAATGGTCTGCAAAGACGGGGCAGAGGCCTGGCTCTCTCCTTGCTCCCACCCTCTGTGGCTGGACTTCTCCAGAGCATCTGCATTTGCTGGGAATAACAATATGTTTTGTTGCCTACATCAAAGTGTTATTCAATAGATCATAGGCTTTGAGCTGAGAAGTCATTCAGTCTGACTCCATTTTAAGATGAGAAACTGAGGCAAGAGGTTTGGTCACACAGTGGCCAGGATCGGGAACCCGCTCATGAGTCAAGAACTTTGTTAATAGTAAACCCTGGTGGAAATGAGTTGTTACATGGTGACAAACAGAAATAATCAGAGGAATCAAAGTGTGAGGCTGGCAGGACCCTCCGGAGATCCTTGGTGCCTCCAGGAAGGGCAGCCCTCTCCTCCTATCCCAGACAGATTAGAGGTTTCCCAGGAAGACGCTGACCTGACCTCCATCTTTGTCTTTACTAACTCTGTCTATTGAGAAATAAATTCATCCCATTTTTTCTGCTACTTGCCCCTACCTGTGGTGGTAGCAGGCTGTTCTTATAGGAATCAGTGAACTTTTTGGATCTGAAAGAACTTTAGACCCCCCCCCCCCCCACACACACAAATGGGCATCATGGGATTTCTCTCCCTATTAATGCCTTTAAAAGAGCTGAGAAGACCCCGTTCTCCCACCATGGCCCCTCACCCCCTCTACCCCCAACAATACGGGTCAACAGGACCAGTGCTGGTACTAGAGAACAAGATGGCTCCTGACTATTGGAAAGAGAGGGATTTCTTCTTTCAAAACTCCTCCTGAGTTCACAGTGGCCTGGGTTCAGCTAAGTGGTACAATGGGTAGAGCCCCTCATCCTGGAGTCAAGAAGACCTGAGTTCGAATATAGCGTCAGCCATTCACTAGCTGGGTGTAGGGTGGCAAGTGACTTAATCTCTATTTGTCTCATTTCCCTTAACTGTAAAATGGGAGTGATAATAACACCTAGCACAGGACCTAGTACATAGTAGATGCCATTTCAGTGCTTATTCCCTTTCTCCCCTCCCTCTCTTGGTAATAAGGAGGCTAATAGGGATGTGATCACTTCATACAACCCAGAGACTGAATCAAGAGAGCAAAGATCCTAAACCTAGGGTCCATAGACTCCCAAGCATCCTTGGATAGACTTCAGAGTGGTTACAAACTGGTTGGGAAAAAAAATAACACCTTTAATTTTACCAGCCTCTCATTGAAATTTAGCATTTCCTTTATTTAAATATTTTAAAAAATATTGTGAGAAGGTATCCTTAGGCTTCACCGGATTGCCAAAGGAGTTCATGACACACACAAAAGTTAGGAGCCCCTGAGGTTTTCAGAGAGGAGACATCTCCGGATCACTACTGCCAATTCCATTCCTTCCTACCAGGCTTGCTTCACTTGCATCCACCCAAACCTCCTCGGGCTTCTTGATCTATGGTTCTACTCAACTTAGTGGTGGGGCCTATCTCAGCATGCCAGATTTTAATTAGTTTAATTAATCATGCCCCTTTCTTTTAGGCAGGATCTTCATGACTCCCCAAACTCCATATAGAAAGAGGGAGGAGATGGGGCTGGTAGGAAGGACGTGATGTGTGTCGAGGATTGGTTCTTCACTTACTGTCTCTTTCTATCTCTGTTTAATTTCCCTTACCTCAGTTCTTGATTTCCTTCTGTCTCTCTTTCTCTTATTCCCCAATCCTCTTTCCTTCTCTCTTTGTCTCTGTCTCTGTCTGTCTCTCTCTCTCTCTCTGTCTCTCTGTCTCTGTCTCTCTCTGTCTCTCTCTCTGTCTGTCTGTCTCTGTCTCTGTCTGTCTCCCTCTCTCCCTCTCTCTCTGTCTGCCTGTCTCTCTCTCTTTGTCTCTCTGTCTCTCTCTCTCCTCTCCCTCTCTCTCTCCCCCTCTCTCTCTGTCTCTCTCTGTCTCTGTCTCTGTCTCTGTCTGTCTCTGTCTCTCTCTCTGTCTCTGTCTGTCTCTGTCTCTGTCTCTCTCCCATTCCCACTTCTCTTCTCTTTGGTCTCTGTCTCATTTCCTCCCCTGGTTTTTCTGATCTCTCCCAACCCCCACCAGATATTGCTTTCTCATTTTTGCAAATTGCTGTACTTCCTGTGAGACTCTTATCTACCACTAGTCCAGCTCCCACTGGCGGTCAGAGGCTTTGGGGACCCAGGGACGGAGGAACTGCAATATCATTTAGGTTGTTTGGTTCCTCCTCACTTTCTGGCCTCCTCGTCTAGCCTAGATGGAGGATGGTAAGGAATACCTTAGAGAGAATGGAGAGAAACCATGTTATCCACGAAGCACCAAACCTAGTTCCTGTCTCTGTCTTCAAGTGACCTTTCAATTAATTTCAATCAAACAAATGTTTAAGCTTCTGCGAATGTGCCAGGCACTGTTAGGGATGCAAAGACAAATCATTCCTGCCCTCAAGAAGCTTATACTCTACTAGGGTGAGAGGTGAGGAAGAAAGGGTTCATGGAGATGTACCCGTAAGAGGAGGATAGAGACTGGACCAATGAGTTCACGGTAGAGAATGCCCAGGTGAGGAAGCGTCCTTTGCTAATGCAGGTTGGTACTTTCTCTGCACTCTTAGAGAACTGCTTAGAATCCTTAGACATTATGTGACTTACCCAGGGTCTGTCAGAAGCAGGCCTTGAACTCAGATCTTCCTGGCTTTGAGGCTGGCTCTCTATCTACTCTCTTCAGGGGGATGGGGGAGAATCTTGTGCAAAGTCCCAGAGCTAGGGAGGTAGGAGATGGAGGGGGTAAACAAGGAATAATAAGTAGACCTGTTTACCTAGAAAATAGAGAGAATGATGAGTGACCAAATGAGTGCAAAGATAGGTGGAAGACAGATTGTGAAGGGTTTAACGTGGAGTTACGTGGTCAGAGCTGTCTAGGAGGAAGGAAGTGATAATCAGGCCACATGGTGGGGATTCTGCGGACCACCCTTTATGGACATTAGCAAAATGGAGCTTGGCCAGAGGAGAAGTTGTCCAGAATGGTGAGGACTATTCACACCCTGTGAGAATCCCTTGATAGCTCCCTGTTGGGGCAGTGGCTCAGGCTGTGCTTCCCGACCTTCAGCCTCCCTTCCCTTCCCTGGTTGTCTTTCAGGTGGTGGAAGAGTCCTCTTTCCTTACTCTGGACATGCTGGAGTCCTGCTTCCCCTACGTTCTGCTCCGGAACGCCTATCGAGAGGTTTCTCGTGCCTTCTACCTGAGCCGAGTGCCTGCCAATGCCCACTGATGGGACCATCGGACCCATCTTCCACTGATGGCATGATGGAGACCAGAAGCCACACTGTGGAGGCCAAACAACCATTATTTCCATGCTGGGCCAGTCTACAGTGACCCCAAGGGGACTGACTGGAGGGAGAGAAAGCAATGGGAGAGAGGGAGAGTCAGTTGTGGGGTGCTGGGTGAGAATAGCTGGTGATCTTAGAGGAAAAGGAGGAAAGGAGAGGGTCAGGAACTAGGGGAGGGTCATGGGAAAACTTAGGGTTTGGGGGTTCCCCTGTTGTGAAATTTACACGTATGATATGCAGATGAGATGCCAAAGCACAGGTAAATGAGCCTTGATTCCTTCTGGAGAGAGCTGGGGCCTTGCCTGGCATCTAGCCTGTGCACCCTTCATCCCTACTGTTTATCGCTATGCCAGGATGATGCTAGCTTGACAGAGATGATCAGTCATCATATTAAACCATAATGATTTTATAATCCTCCCTTTGGAGCCGCCATTGTCTCCCGCACATTCATTAGGGCAATTATCTCCTCCCTTCCTCTCACAAATCTGTTCAGCAAACAGCCTGCTCCCCCTAGTAACTGGAGACCGGCAGTAGCCTCCCTCAGGGACCCTGCAGGGGTGGCTGTCGCTCCTCCAACTCCGATACCCCCTTCTCTGCTGACCCATCGGCTCCTCGGGCCGTGGCATCCCTCCGATGACTTCCCTGGGCGGCTGCGGGTGATCTGTGCCTTTAGTTTTCTTTTGAACCTCAGGACCTGGGTTTAGAGCGGATGGAAAGGACTCCAGTCTGCAGACATGGACCAGAACTGTAGAGAAAATGACCTCCCCAAGACGATAGTGGGCATCGGGCCTCTCCTCTGCCAGCTCCATCATCTATAGTGCACCAGAAAGTTCCCTTAGTCTCCTCTTAGCTTCATTAAAATCCTAGCAGCTCCTAAGCACCTGCCACCCCAGAAGGACCCCAGGGTTCCAGGGCCACGGCCTCTCCTTTGGGACCCCGACAATTGACCTTCCTCCCTGGGGTGGAGCGGGCCTTGGGCAGGGATTTCCCTCTCAGCCAGTGTTTCCATTCTCATTAGTCTGAGTCCAGGCATCCTTCAGGGAGCCAAATTGTTTCAACTTTAGCCTTTTCTGCACTAATTGGAGTTTCAATTGTCAGGGAGCCTGGGGCATTCCAGATAGCACTGGACTTTGCTAGCAAATAACTGCCTCCATCTGTCACTTCCTTGCAGCTCGTGCTAGGGAGGAGTCCAGGCAACGGATCTGACATGTTCTGATCTAGAGTGGCTGGGAAGAGGACAATTAGCAAGTGGATTAATTGAGGCTCTAAATGTATGTCTAGGGTGAACGAGGAGCCACTGATGTTCAGCGAGCCCATCTTTTGGCCTTCATTAGACACCAGTACCTTCCTCAATCCATTCATTTATGAAAGCTACTCACCATAAGTAAATAGAACATTTATTAAGCATTTATTAATCGCCAGGCACTGGGCAAGGGCTGGGGAAACAGACACAAACAAGATGGCGGTCCTTGCCCTCGAGAGAAGGGAAGTCAGGATTACCCCGGGGGGAGCAGGAAGGCGAGTGGCTGAGTGGGGACAAAGGCGTCCAAAGGAAAGCTCACCTGCCCGAGCTCAGTTCTCCCAGGCCGACTTGGGAGATTTTAGGGAAAAGCAAGGAGGATAGCCCAGCACGCAGAGGCAGTCGGGGGAGACAAACACAAACATAATGAGAAGACAGAATGTTACATAAGTGCATTAGGTAACTGTAAGACAAATTCATGGGAAGTCGAGGACTTTTGTTCCAGAGGAGAATCGCTGAAGATGATGGAGGAGACGGCACGTGGGTTTAGCCTCCCCTGTGGGCAGGAATTTTGTACACCAAAGATGGGGAGGCACAGGGAAAGCCTAAGCAAAGGTGGGAGAGCAGGGGGGCTTTGAAGGAACTTGGAGGAGCTCCCTTTGGCTGGGGTCATGGTTTGTTGACTGTTTGGGTCACAGAGAAAAGCCTTGTGCCATTGTGGAAGATCTTGAATCCAGGGCAAGAAGAGTTTGAATTCAGTAGACAAAAAGGAGTCAAATGAGATGATGCTTGGGGTGATGGTGGTGATGGGAGTATTTTAACTGGAGACCTTCTAGGATTGGGCTTGCATGTCACAGCCAGGGACTCAGACTCGGTTAACCCTTCCTGTGTTTCTCATTCAGAATAGAAGCTACAGAGATTCCTCCTTTATGAATGGGCTAGTAGCTCTTCCAGCTCTAGGGTGTTAGCCCAAGTACGTCTTTGGGACAGATGGGAGCATTGAGGGAGACCTGGAGCTAGAATGGAGGACTATGAGGAAAAGAAGGCCAAAGGGATCTGAAGAACGACCTTAAGACTCTGGCAGACTCTTTGGAGGATGGGAATCTGTTCTCTCTCTGCCCCCTGAAGAACGAGGGCAGCCTCCTTCGTGAGCCTGAGGAGACCCACAAATCAAGCTGCATAGCGGGGATTTAGATAATGCTTTAACGTTTGCAGTTATGAGCTAGGCTTTTATTGTCGCTGGTTTACAGTTAAGGAAACTGAGGTAAGCAGGCTAAATGGCCTTCTTAGGGTCAGTGAGCTTCTTGGGAGAGATTTGAGGCCAGTCTGGTGGCCTCTAGAAAATTTTCTATTGCACTCTATAATAATTTTAACTCTTTAAAACATTTTCATGACGAGTGAAAAGTTTCTTCTTTACAGTAATTCTATAATGTGGGGCAGACGTTCCCACACAGTTGGACAAAGAAACAGGTCCAGGTGAGTTAAATGAGCTGTCCAGGCTCATCGAGCAAGTTGGAACAAGAACCAAGAGGTAGCTGGCATTGTGGATTGGGGAACGGACTTGGAATTAGTAAAACCTGGGTTCAAATCTCACCTCAGATATGGAGCGAGACTCTTGGCCAATCACTTAATGCCTCCGTGACTCAGTTTCCTCAGATGCAAAATGAGAGAGTTGGTCTCACTGGCCTTCCAAGTCCCTTCTGGCTCCATACTCCTATGATCTCCTAATTGCTAAGCCCCAGGATTTTCCCATTAGATCAAGCTGTTTTTATCCTTGGGAAGACAGCCTTCAGGATTCGAGGACCCTACACTGGGCATTGGAGTGGCGTTGGGCAGAGTAGATTCCTTGGGAGGGGGGTCTAGAAGATGAAGTGGTCATGGGCCATCTGAACGAATCAGGCTAGAGAGATGCAATGACCTTAAAGGGATTCTCCTCGGTCATGGGGGGGGGGGGTCCTCTGACCCCTTGTAAGCAGAGGACACTCCCTCGACTAACCATCCATAAACCTTCCACCCTCACCTCCCTGAAGGCCTGGAAAGGGAGACAGAGGAGGAGGAGGAGCTTGGTCTTCTGTGGCACAGACCGTGCTGGCAGGGCGTCTGCAGCTGGTCTAAGCCTCAGCATTTTCATTATCTTGGCGTTTTCATTAAAATCTCCATTAACTTGTTTGCAGCATCGAGATGGAATCACCTCCTCCCCCTCCCTGTCCCCCAGCCTAGGGAGAGGGACCAGCGAAGGAGCTGGTGTTAGATCAGCTCATCTAAACACTGCTTCTCCCTCTCTCTCTGTCTTTGTCTCTGCCTCTGTCTCTCTCTTTGTCTCTCTGTCTCTGTCTCTGTCTCTGTCTCTGTCTCTGTCTCTCTCTGTCTCTGTCTCTCTCTCTGTCTCTGTCTCTGTGTCTCTCTCTCTGTCTCTGTCTGTCTCTCTCTCTCTGTCTCTCTCTCTCTGTCTCTCTGTTTCCCTCCCTGTCTCTGTCTCTCTCTGTCTCTGTCTCTGTCTCTCTCTGTCTCTCTCTCTGTCTGTCCCTGTCTCTGTCTCTCTCTGTCTCTGTCTCTGTGTCTCTGTGTCTCTGTCTCTGTCTGTCTGTCTGTCTCTCTCTGTCTCCCCGGCTCTGAGCCCAGCTGGAGGGACTCCAGAGGACAGGGGAATCGGTGTCTGTGGCCCTAGGGAGGGTAGCCTGCTTTTCAGGGTTTCCTCCTGGAAGCAGTTCAAATACGCCAGGGCCTTGAGCTTTTTAGGGCCACGGGTTCCTAACTTGGGGGCTGGGAACAGAACAAAAGCAGGATGTCGAACTATTTCAGAATAATGAATTTCCTTTGCAAGTCTATATATTTTCTTGACTTAAAAACATGATTCAGAGCAGGGGTCCAGAGGCTTCAACAGACTGCTGGCACATGCCAATGCCCACTGTTAGAAGCCCTCCATTTGGGCATTCATTACCAGGTGATCTG
The DNA here is from genome assembly GCF_027887165.1 of Monodelphis domestica. Taxonomy (NCBI): domain Eukaryota; kingdom Metazoa; phylum Chordata; class Mammalia; order Didelphimorphia; family Didelphidae; genus Monodelphis; species Monodelphis domestica. Next base: position 30,063,335 of record NC_077231.1, on the reverse strand, counting down.
TTCTTTTGGGCCTAACCTTCTCGGGTGTGCACAAATGTGGTTTTGGGGTAGGGGAGGAGGGAGGAAGGGAGAGAGAGAGAGAGACAGAGACAGAGACAGAAATAGAGAGAGGCAGAGACAGAGAGACAGAGACAGAGACACAGAGAGAGAGAGAGGGAGGGAGACAGAGACAGAGACAGAAACAGACACAGAGAGAGGCAGAGACAGAGACAGAGAGAGAGACAGAGACAGAGAGAGTCAGAGACAGAGAGACAGAGACAGAAACAGAGAGAGTCAGAGACAGAGAGACAGAGACAGAAACAGAGAGAGGCAGAGACACAGAGAGAGAGACAGAAACAGAGAGAGGCAGAGACACAGAGAGAGAGAGACACACAGAGAGAGAGAGAGAAGGAGGGAGACAGAGACAGAGACAGAAACAGACACAGACACAGAGAGAGGCAGAGACAGAGACAGAGAGAATTTGAATTTATCTAGCTGCTAGAATTGGACTAGAGTTTGACTCCTAGTTCTGGAGGGAGATATGCCTTAGAGCCAAGGCTTGGCATTCTTTACCCCTCCTGGGTCAGCTGTGATGCAAAGATGATTCCTCTTTGGTGCAGTAGAAAGAGGCTGAACCTATAGTCAGAGGCCCCTGATTTTGAAGGCTGACTCTGCTGCTGACTACCTTGTAGCAAGTTACTCTGAACTTCAGTTCCCTTGTCTATAATGTGAGAAGTTTGGACTAGGTGACCTCTAAATAGGTCCCTTTCAGCTCAAGGTCCAAAATGTGATGCTTTCTTCCTGCCCATGGCATCTCCACATTTCTATTTGTCTGACTTACAGGTTTGTTCCACCAGCTCCCAACACAATCCTCCCTGCTCCAGAAATGATTTCATTCTCTCTCTCTCTCTCTCTCTCTCTCTCTCTCTCTCTATTCCTCTCTCTCTCTCTCTCTCTCTCTCTCTCTCTCTCTCTCTTTCTCTCTCTCTCTCTCTCCTCTCTGTCTCTCTTTCTTCCTCTCTCTCTCTCTCTCTCTCTCTTCCTCTCTCTCTGTCTCTCTGTCTCTGTCTCTGTCTCTGTCTCTGTCTCTGTCTCTGTCTCTGTCTCTGTCTCTCTCTCTCTTCCCCCCCGCCCTCTCTCACTAAAGTGTGTTTGGTGGCCACAACCAGGTAAAACTGTCAGTCCAGGGGATTGGAGCCAAGATGGTGACTTAGGAACACGAAAAGCCAAAACCTCTCCTCCTCCTCCTCCTCCTCCTCCTCCTCCTCCTCCTCCTCCTCCTCCTCCTCCTCCTCCTCCTCCTCCTCCTCCTCCTCCTCCTCCTCCTCCTCCTCCTCATCTCTTAGACTCAAAGAATCAATTCCAAGGCAGAAGAGCAGTAAGGGCTAGGCAATTGGGGTTAAGTGACTCTCCCAGGGTCACACAGCCAGGATGTGCCTGAGGCCAGATTTGAACCTAGGACCTTCTCCACTAGCTGCCCCTCTGAAAAGCTCTTTACTGGACTTATGAGTCCTATGGAACTCCTCTCCCTTTTCTTCCTCCAAAAGTTTGACTTTGAACTTGTTGTTCGAACACAGAGAAGAGAAAGTTGTCCCCCTACCTACTTCCATTTCAACCTCCTTCTTTTCTTAAGTGCTTGTCATCAAAGGAAATGATCATCCTTCCCTCTCCCCCAACTCTTAGCCCCCACACCTTTGGGAGTTGCCATGTACTCTCCCTCCCACCTGCTCAGGCAAGTGGTGGCAGCAGCAGCAGGAGCAGCAGCAGCAGCACCTGGGTTGTAAGTTTTGAGAGTCAGAAGTGAACTTGAGCTCAATTTGCAGCTGAGGAGGGAGAGAAGAGCAGGCTCCTCTCTTCTGTCACTTTGGAAGGAGAGGATGCCGAGGCCGCCCCTTTAAATAGCTTTCCTGTAGGAGGCAGATCACATCCATCCGTCACCTGCTGCCAAAACATCATTTTCCGTCTCTATAGAACTCAAGCTTCGTGGAGGGAACGTTTGGGGTAGGGCTGGGGGTGGGAGGAAGGCAGAGGGTCTCCAGGGAGCAGAGGCTGGATCCAGGGTGGAGGGGAAAGATACTAAGGGGATGGGGAAAAGAGAGTACCAGGCAAAGGCTTGGGCAAAGTAACTGTGGAGGAGAGAGAGAGAGAGAGAGAGAGAGAGAGAGAGAGAGAGAGAGAGAGAGAGAGAGAGAGAGAGAGAGAGAGAGAGAGAGAGAGAGAGAGAGAGAGAGAGAGAGAGAGAGAGAGAGAGAGAGAGAGAGAGAGAGAGAGAGAGAGAGGGAATGTTTACTTTGGAGGGCAGGTGGGAGGGTGTGTGGGACAGGGTTACTGGCTTGCATTCTTGGAGCCATGAATGGGACAGGGACACTCTGTTCCCTAGCTCTCTACAGAGGGTCATTGAAGCAGAAATGGACTTCATTTACAGCAGGAGGGAATGAGGTTTGATTCTAGAACTAGCAATTAATAAATGCCAGTCAGTGTGGTTAGAGTAAAAAATACACTGAACTGAGTCAGAAGGGCAGACTGGAGAGTCCCGACCTTGTCATTTGGTGGGGGGGGGGGGGTGACCTTAGACAAGTTACTTAACTCTGGACTTTGGATTCCTCATAAACAAAGTGAAGGAGTTGGACTAGGGGATGTCGAAAGTATTAATTGGCTAGAACATTCTATGTGGCGACTTCTCTTTTTTCTCCTCATCTGAACAAGGAGATGGAAGGATTGGTTAGAGACTGTAGATATGGGAAGTGGAGTTAGAGGGGCAAATCCTGGGGTGGGAATGTGTGTGCCCAATCAAGTCAACAAGCACTTATTTATTTTTCTTAGACTGTTCCTTTCTGTTCACCAATAAATATTAAGTATCAGTTCTAAGGCAGAAGAGCTAAGCAGTTGGGGTTAAGTGACTTGCCCAGGGTTACATAGCTGGGAAGTGTCAGATTTCGAACCCAGGTCCTCTGAACTCCAGGTCTGGCACTCTGTCCACTATGCTACCCAGCTGTCCCTCAGCAAACATTTATCAAGCACCTACTGTACTCCAGGCATGTTGCAAAGTGATGAGAATACAAAGAAAAGGATGAACAGTCCCTGATCCTCAAGGAGACAATATACAAACAAGATAACTGCAGTATGTGCTCTGGGTATGAGGTCTTTAGGGAAAGCTGTCCCTTAGCCCCTCAGACCCTGCTGTGGCTTTGAACATCCTCCCAAAGTGGGAAAATCCCTATGGGTAGTTCTCCTGCTTCAGGCCCAGGGTTACAGGGTTTAATAAGGTGTCTCAGGCCCTCTAGCCCATCCTGCTCATTTTGTGGATGAGAAGAATGATGCTAGAAAAGAAAGAAACCTCTCCCTCAAAGTAACAGGGACTTGGATCCCTATCTAGGGGACTTGGATCCCTATCTAGGGTTCTAGCAGCTTTAAGTCAGTCCCTGGTTCTACCCACAGCAAAGCCTGAGAGTAGTTCTACTTTGCAGGTATGGGTTGGGCAGGAATGTAAACAGACTTCAAATCCTATGTCCTCTGGGTATTTTCCTAGCTGTGTGACCCTAGCTAAGTCACCTAACTCCAATGAAGTTTGAAGGGAAGATATTAACTTCTCTCTGAAGTCTGTAGATACCAGAGTCCTTTAACTCTGCCTTGCTGTCTCTCTGTCTCTGTCTCTCTGTCTCTCTGCCTCTCTCTCTCTGTCTCTCTCTGTCTCTGTCTCTCTCTGTCTCTCTGTCTCTCTCTCTGTCTCTCTGTCTCTCTCTCTGTCTCTGTCTCTGTCTCTCTCTGTCTCTCTCTCTCTCTCTCTCTCTCTCTCTCTCTCTCTCTCTCTCTCTCTCTCTCTCTCTCTCCCCCCTCTCATTTTGCAGACATTTCTCTGATGGCCAAACCTTGACTTAGTCTCCCCAGTGGCCTGGTCTAGTGGATCATCCATTCTGGGATTACTGGCTGGGCTCTCAGCCTTTTTATCTTCCCTCTAACCCTCTCTGCTCGGCGTCTCCTTCTCCCTGACTCTCCCAGCATGACAACTGGAGATCTTCTTTCCCTTCCCTCCTATTCTTTAGGACTTCTTGAATTCAGACTCCAGTCCTGGGCTCCTGAACAAATATTCTGCTTTGGATTTAGTGTTTTATTGATGCAGATTCCAGCCAAAGAGGAATGGCCTCATATGATGAATTCCTGGGGTATGAGTTTTTGCAGTTGCCAGGGTTCAAGAGTCTACCATGTCTGCTGAGGGTGATCACCAGGTCCCTGGGGATGGAGCAGCCTTGCCCTTTTACCAGGTCCTGGGTTCAAATCTTGGTCCTCTGGCTCATCTGCCTGAGGACGGAACAAGAGAGAATGTGCAGAATACAGGGCATCACTCAGGAATTCCTGACAGTAAGAGGCAACTGCATTCATTCTAGGAGCATATACTTGGAACTGGAAGGGAACTTGGAGATCATTTTACAGATGAGGAAACTGAAGAGGAAAGTGAAGTGACTTAGCCAAGGTCTTCTGACCCCAAGTTCTATCCTCTCCTCTATTTCAAAGGGACTTTACCGAGCCGCTAGCCTGTGGCCTTGTCTACTCCAGGGGTGATTTCTTAGCTGTAAGAGGACCCGGGTGGAAGAGACCCTGAGCACTGCGCACCTGAGAGTCTGGGGGAGTCTGGGAGACAAAGGGAACACCAGGCAAGACATACAAAAAAAGACCTTGGGAGTCACAGAGGGAGCTGTGGGAGGCAGGCAGAGGAAGCCAGGTACAGGGATGATGCGGAGCTTGGGAGAAGGGTGAGGGGTCCCGTCCCATCCCAGCTGGGCCAGGCCCTTTCAGAGAGGGAATGGAGGATGGCGGCACCAGGGAGACCCATGGCCCCATGCAGCCTCCGGGAGGCCCCCCATCTGTGAACCCCGTGGGCACCCCCAGGGCTGCCAGTTCCGTCCCACCATCACCGCCTCCCCAACAAACAAACAAACAAAAAACAGATCCATAGCGGCGGCTGGCGGACAGAAGCTGGGCAGAGAGCCTAGGAACACGCACCAGGTGGTCTGGCCTGGGCGCTGCCTTCCCGTGCATCCTCCCGGGCAGTGCCCTCGGCCGCCTCCCCCCTCTTCCCCGCGGCTCCTGTAATTGTAACGCCCGGAGGCGAAGGAGAGATGGAGAGGAAAGACAGAGAGGAATGAGAGACAGCCAAAGGGGTGGGAGGAGAGAGCAGGGAGGAGGGAGAGGAGAGGAGGAGGGGGAGGAGGAGGAGGAGGGGACCCAGGCAGGCAGGCAGGCAGGCAGGCAGGCAGGCAGGGAGGGGAAGGAAGAGGAGGGAGGAGAGAAGGCAGAGCAGCAGCCGGGAGAGCACAGACAAGGAGCCGGGAGCTCAGCTGGGCAGCCAGAGAGGAGGCGCTGCAGACTAGCCGGGCCCCCGACTCGCACACACCGGCCTGGCTGGCCTTAGGCAGCCGCAGGTGGGAAGAGGGGCGGGGGTTGGTGGTGGGGGGTACGAGGCTGCAGGCGGCAGGGGGCCGCCCGGGTCGGGGGTCGAGCCCGGGGCTGAGCGGCTCTCCATCTATCGGTCCATCCGTCCTTTCACCCACCGTCCTTCCTTGCTTCCTTCCTCCCTCCCGCCCTCCCTCCTTCCCTCAGCGCCTGAGCCGAGCATGGAGCTGTCCCCCGGCAGTCCTCCGGAGATGCTGGAGGCCGACTGCCCATCACCCCTGGAGCTCAAATCGGCCCCCAGCAAGAAGATGTGGATTAAGCTTCGGTCCCTGTGAGTGCCCCCTCCTCGCCTCCAGCGCAGGGTGCCCCCTCCCCCCGGGAGGACAGGCTGGGTCGGGGGAAGGGGATGGGATGCACCTCCGGAGCCCCCCAGGGGAGGGGAGCGGCGGGAGGACTGGGGCCAGCCCAGGTTGTCGGGTACAAGGTGACATGGTCTGGACATGCTTGGGGACTCACACATGTGAGTTGTGTGCCAGCGGAAGGGGGTAACAGAGTTAGAAAGTGAATGATGAGGGAGACGTGAGTGCTTGTCTCTGCGGGAAAGAGCTGGGTCTTGCTGGGCACCGGGGCCAGGCAGCGAGGAGAGGAAGAACCTCTGCTGCCATGGGGTATGCGGGCACAGCTAGGCAGATGTGGCTCTGTGTGTGTATACATGCCAGTGGGCAGGGGAAAGGTACAGCAGCATTGTGTGCCCACAGCGACATACTCAAAGCATGCCAACCTGTGGGTAATATGTAGCTGTTTGCGACTGGCAGCTTTGGGGCTGGGGGCAGTCAGGAATTGGGTAGGGGGAGCCCCATCCTAATCCTATAATCCTTCCTGGCCAGGGATGTCAAGGGCAGGAAGAGAAGTATACAGTGGGTACGGGGGCATGAATGGAGTTCTCTTTCATATTCATGGAGGAGCGCATCAGGGAGTGATGGGCTCGAGCTCTCCTCAGAGATGAAGGCAGTAAATAATCCCCAAGTCCTGTTTTTAGGTATGACTTTCCAGGATCTCCAAGCATTTCCAAGCCTCTAGTCTTATTGTGGTAGGACCATTGAGGGGTGGGAAGATGTGAACAGGGAAGGCAGGACCCAGGTGTCCAGATCTCCAGCCCTCAGACTGGAGAGAGATTCACTTTTCTACCCTTAGAGGTAGGGGTAGGAGGTGGAAGCTATTAGACTACAGCAAAGCCATTCTGGGTATGAATCCACCATCAGATAATCACTGCATCCTGAAATGTCTCCCCATGGTCTTTTAAAGGAACTGACTGGTGGAAAAGGTGAGACAGCTCCATGTAAGCAGAACTCCTTGCTCTCTTTTCACCTGATAGCGTCAAACTGGCATCAGTGGGGGTCTGGGCACCCTGAGCTCAGTGGATATAAAATGAGAGAATTTGGGTTCGAAGTCCAGCTACTATTGGCAATTACATCTTTTGGACCAGACTTTTTCAGCTGTAAAATGAGGAAATTGTAACTTCTAAGGCTATAGCTTCAGCTCTAAATTTGGTGATCTCCCCAAATTCTGGGTTGGGGGGACTAAGTTAAACCCATCCTGGGTACTTGCCAACTTTCGGGGTTGGGTAAACACATTGAATTTGTGAGTCTCCTGCTCTAAATCTGTTCACTGTGACTTGATATTATCCCCTTTGGATCAGTGTTTATCAATCAGCTGTTGGAGAGCATAGAGGGAAAACTGAGGCACAGATGGGGAACATGTGAATGAGAGAGCCTGTGACTTATATGTCACTCCCCATCTCTTCTTCCTGAGTGCCTCAGGCCAAAGCAATTTTCTGGACTCAATGGAGCACAGCCTGGGCTGGAATGAGATTTGGGACAGAGAAATGGCAAGCAGGATTAAATTGATTTTGGGTGGGGGGAACACTGGAGGATTCTTAATGGAAAGTGAAGTTCAGCTGATGAGAACCAAGGATGAGAGAGGTGGATTAGAGGGGGGTGATGGGGGGAGTCTGAAGACCTGAAGGTATCTTCGGCTGGTCTACTCCATCTTTCCAAGGACATCAGTTCCTTTTTCCTGCCCTGACTCAAAATGACCCTTCCTTCAGTCCAGAACAGAAATCTCTTCACCTGGTTCTCTCTCTGACCATCAGGATGTCCTCCCTGAGACCTGCCTCTCCTATTTCCTGCTGGAGTTTCATAAAGGGGAACCTGACCTCCAGCCTGAAGAGCTAGCATCCCTAGCTAGTAGCACATACATTTGCTTGGGAGAGGGATAGAATTGGAAGGAGTGGGCTACCGTAGACTTCGATGACATCAAATTAGTATCTTCTCATCACTAATAATCCTGATTCTCATTGTAAAAGCTATTCTAGTCTTTCTGTTAAAATACTTTCAAAGGGGTTGAAATAAATCCCATGCCCAGGCTGCTCTTGGGTGAGGTGTCCTGTCTGGGGGTAGAGCCGTTTGGCTGTAATAAAGCCAGATATGCTGTAAGAACATATTGCTGTAAGGGAAATCTCCTGGTGACATGGCACCTATCCAGAAAAGGGCTACTTCCTTGATTATTAGCCAAGATTAGTCCCAATTTTTTGAAAAGATCAAAATATCCTTAGAGGGAAGAGGTAGTTGGGACAAAAATAATTCCCTTTTTCTCAATGGTAGAGAAGGAGCTGGGAGTCATAGTGGATTCTAAATTCAATTTGTCTCAAGACCCTCTTTGGTGCTTTTGAGAGTTAAGTGTTGGGGAGGCTTTGGTGAGCCACGATGGGAGAGCCAGAAGCCATGGCATTATAGAGAGGAAGATAAAGGTGTATGCACCAACTTTCAGCATTGGATAGATACTTCCTGGTAGATGGGCAAAGCCTTTTCTTTTAGATTCGTAGAATGTCAGGGCTGGAAGAGGCTTTAGGAATCATCAAGGCCAATCCCTTCATTTTCCAGATGAGAAAACTGAGGTCCAGAGGAGGGACATGTTGTGCACCAGATCATACAGCTAATTAATTGCAGAGCCCAAAGTGGGACTCATGCCTTAGCTCTTGCTAACCAATATTCTTTCCACCATGCCAGTGCTTTGAAGGGGAATTTTGTCCCAAGGCTAGGCTGGGTTTCTGGAGGGGCCATGGCCTGCCAGGAAGTGGGAAGCTATGACCTTGGCATGCTAAAAACCAAGACAAATGCGTTGGACAGTAACAAGCAAAGGCTTTGGCTTTCTAAGTCCTCCTCTCCTTCATCCTCGCTGCTATTTGACCTGGCAGGGGCTGACAATATTAGCCTGTACTGTCTTCGAATCTAAGGAGTCTGGGGTTGGTGTCTCCATCAGAGGAAAAATCCAGCTTCCTAGTATATGGTGCTGAGGAGGAATTTGGATGGGAAGGGGAACCTGGTTCCTGGTTTCCAGTATAGGGCTCTGTTGGGACAGATGGGGCACCCAAGAGGGAGTTGGAAGAGATGGGAAACCACAGGGAGTTTCCCCACTATTCCACAGGAATAAACATCACAAAAGGCTTTCCTAAAGGCTGGGGGACTGGGGATGAGAGAGAGCAAAGAACTGTCCAGCTTGGACACAGGAGACTGGCTCAGATGATCTGTGACCCTGAGGTGGAAGGAGTTGGGTTGCCACCTACTTCACCCTGGTGGATATAGGATTGGTGGAATGGGGGAGGGTTTTTGTTTGTTTGTTTTGTTTTTCTGGCAAAGCAGTGGGTGCCATCCAAATGAGCAGTGGTAAATTGATCCAGCTCAGGCCTGTGACAGAAGCAAGGCTGGGGCCAGGGCCAGGTCAGTTTGCCTTCTCTGTTTCCCCAGCCTTCCCTCCACCTGTACCAAGGGGTGAAATTCCATCAGACAATTCTTTTTGGCTTTCTAACTCAGCCTGCCCTGACCCAGGGGACCTGTGGAAACAGCACTAGGTGAGCCTCCTTATTTCCTCCCTCAGGGCCAAGTGCAGGGTGGTCTTCTCTGCCAGAGGACTGTTTAGACTTGGCTTCTCTTTCTTCCAAGGACAGCGTAGGCACGGTCCCTCTTATCCCTGCAGTCTGGCGTAGATGCTGTTCCCAGATCTCCCGGGGAGAGTAATATGGCCCTTTGCTCCCCTCCAGAAATTCTGGATACAGCCAGCCCCCTTTCCGCTTTCCCTCTCATCTAAGGGGAGTGCATATCCATGGAGCCTCCTTTCCCCCTAAAGGTAGGGGAGTAACAGAGCGTTCTGGGGCTCAAGGTCATGGACTCTGGTCCAAGGTCATTGACACGGATGGGAACGTGGTACCGGGCACCGGTAAGGCACGTTGGAGGCAACAGGGTTGCTTTGGTGGGCTGGGGAAGGAAAACTTTGAGGAAGTGATACATGAGGGGCTTTGAGGGACAGACCCTGTTTTCCCAATGCTGATCTCAAGGCAGAGCCAGAAAGGGCAGAAGATGCCAAGGGGAAAAGAAAAGGCTTGGAGTGTGCTCATGTGTGTGACTGTCGCCAAGGTAGCCATTTGTGCTAGGCATTGTGTGTGTGTGTGTGTGTGTGTGTGTGTGTGTGTGTGTGTGTGTGTGTGTGTCTAGGTGGGTGGGAGGAGGTATGAATGTATGTCATTCTGTGTGGATGTTTTGAATATTAGAGAGAACACTGGGAGATTGTTGGAGAAAGTATATGTAGTTCTCCGTGGCTCTGTGTGACTGTCATTCTGTGTGCGTGTGCGCGCGTGTGTATGGCGTGTGTGTGTTGACTATAAGAGAGGAAGAATGGACAGAAAACTCAGAATTCAGAATACTTTTAGCCCCTTCCCCTTTTGGGAACCTGAAGAAGGATTTAGAGGTACTGAGGCAAAGGGGACAGGCACCTCGTCAATGACCGACTCCTTGGACCCAGCAAACTAGAAGAATGGGTAGCATGTTAGAAGAGCTCCTTGGGGTGACCATCTATGGTGCTCCTCCTGGTTGGTGGGAATCAGGGAAGCTGTTTCCCCAGTTTTAGAAAATAAGACCCTTTGCTTCATTTCTCTGTGCTCTCTCTTCCCTATGGCTCTGGCATTGCTGGGGTACTGAGGTTCCCCAGTTCTCTGGAAATAGCATTTTAATGTTTAGGCAATGAAAGGAAGAAACATCAGAGCCCCCTTTTCCTAGCTTACTTCCTTTCCTTTTATTCTTGCCTATGGGGAGACCCCTTTTGTGGCTCTCAAGGGTTCAGCTCTCTTCCAGTCCTTTATCTCCTGCCTTTCCTCGAGAAGCCTCGTACAGTGAAAAGAGCAGAATTCCTGCAGTCTGTAGACTTGGGTTCAAATTTTGATTGTGACGTACCCTGGGCCCCACTGTGACTGCTTGGCTTTTTCTAGCTTTAGTTTTTTCATCTGTAAAATGAACCAATAATATTCTACTTGCTTCATCGTTTGTATAGAGCACAGAGTTTTGTAAACCTGAAATGTGGATCATCATCGCCCCTGGATGGAGCTTTTCCTACAGAATTGAGAGGAGTGGGTGTCTACTATAGCAGGAGATGCTCGAGTCACATCCCAGGGAACAAGTCCTGTCCTCCAGGGTTGTTGAGGGCCAGGACAAGTTACCAAGGGAGATCAGGGAACCTCATTCTCTGGAGAGTTCCTGGTACTGGAGAGATGAGACATGTGGAGTAGAGGCAGAGGAATGAACAGATGGGATGATTTTAGTTAGCAAGGGTAGGAGCTGGGGGGAGACAGTAGGGGCATAGTCATTGATGTGGTATCTACAGAATGAACCTTTTGCTCCTTGGTCCCTTGGAAGGAGGATCTAGAAAGATCCAGAAATTGGGGAATTCATTGAATGGAGAATGAGGGGGATAGAGAATGAGCAAGGGGGAAGGGGTAATGGAGGAAAAGGGACTTAAAAGTACCTCATGTTTCAGTTCAGACCCTCATTGGCCCCCAGACAGGGGATAGGAGAAAGAGTACAATAGTTCTTGAGTCAGCGGGCCTGGGTTCAAATCTTGATTCTGCTCTTTTTTCCTTTGTGACCTTGGGAGAAGTTAGAACTTCTCAGGGCAACCTTTCAGTTTACTCATCTCTAAAACGAGAAGACTGGACTAGAGGATCTTGTCAAGGTTCAAATGCATAATGCTATGACATTGGTTTTCTCTGGGAACAGAGAATGGAAAACTGGGAAGTAGGGAGAGAGCTTCTCTAATTCAGAAGCAACTGATTAACTACCTTCCTGCTTACTCTGAGATCTTCACAGAGACTATGCAAAGATTCTGCCAAAGAAATAGGCTGGTGAGTTGAATTTGTTGTTGAATTAAACTGTAATGGGAGGGACTGAGTCGTAATATCAGCTCATGTGAATAGAAGCTTTGGGGCCTATGGAAAACTTTCCTTGGAAGAGCTACAAGCTTGGTCCTCTCTATCGGAGTAACTTGAAGCAAACTAATCTATTCTCTATGGACTCAGTTTCCTCATCTGTAAGTTGGAGAAGGTTGGACTGCATGATCTCAAAGGTTTCTTCCTACTCTGGATCTTGTGATTCTATAAAGGCAATAAAAATACTATTATCCCTGTTTCATAGATTAGGAAACTGAGGCCCAGGGAGTATGTGACTTGCCTGTAGTTCCATAGCTAGTGAATATCAGCACCAACATTGACTCCAGGTACAGGACTCTGGAACACACAATCACACATAGAGCAACATAGATTGGAAATGTGTATATGTGGATTTACACATATATGATGTAATTTTCCTTTTTTTGTTGTTGTTCTACTGAACTGAACTTGAAGAAGAGAAGAAAAGAATCATTCAGGAAACTGTTGCATGCAGAAGGAAAGGATTTCCTAGCACTGAATGGGAACGACTAGGTAGATGGTAGAGGCTCCTTTTTTTTTTTTTTAAACCCTTACCTTCCATCTTGGAGTCAGTACTGTGTATTGGCTCCAAGGCAGAAGAGTGGTAAGGGCTAGTCCATGGGGGGTCAAGTGACTTGCCCAGGGTCACACAGCTGGGAAGTGTCTGAGGCCAGATTTGAACCTAGGACCTCCTGGCTCTCAATCCACTGAGCTGCCCCCTAGAGGCTCTTTTTTTGTGGGCTCTTCAACATGAGAAATTTGAGGCCCAGAAAAAGTGTTGTTACTGATCAGAGAATCTGCGTTCAAATATTTCCTTTGAGGTTTTTTACCCATGAGACTTTAGACAAGTCACTTAGCTCCAAGTCTCTTAGTTCCTGTGGTCCCCTTATCTGTAAAACAAGGAGTTTGGATTATAGAGTCTCCAATAGATATCCCCTCCCATTCTATCTCTATCATGAGATAAATATGGACCAAGGGTGAGGCTGTCTTTGGTGTCTGGGATTTGATAGAACACACTTTGGAACTATGAAAGGTACAATAGACTGACTTCTCCCAATTCCATACTGAAGTTTTATGTGAAAGGATAGACTTTTGGGCTGACTGATTTGGAAATATTTTATTCTGTCTACCTGATTTGCATCATCAGTACCACCCTCCTTGCTCTGTGAATGATTTGGGGCTTCTTTATCCCACTTGAGGATATTATTTATCTATATCTATATCTATATCTATATCTATATCTATATCTAATCTATCTCTATCTATCCACATCTAATCTATATCTATCTATATCTATCCATATCTAATATATATCTATATCTATATCTATATCTATATCTATATCTAATCTATCTCTATCTATCCACATCTAATCTATATCTATCTATATCTATCCATATCTAATATATATCTATATCTATATCTATATCTAATCTATCTATTTCATCTCCAACATATTTCTAGGATCTCTCCAATCCTTAAATTGGAATGGTACATTCTCCTTATGCCTGTCCTCTCTGCCCAGCAGAAAGCAGAAAGCTAGACATTTTTTCCTTTTCTTTTGTGTGTGTGTGGTCAAAGAAAACCCTGGAACCTTTGTTTCTTTCTGACCTCTTCTCTTCTCTGCCCCATTTATACCCCCTTCTTCTATCCCCTTTCCTTTCTCCAGCTTTGTTTCTTTCCCCCCTTTCCTCTGATCTCTTTGACACTCTTTCTTCTTTCTTTCCACCTCTTCCAGCATCTTTTTATTTTTCTCCCTCCTGACTCCTCCCATGAGGACCTCTTCACATTTTTCCTCTTCTTCCTCCTTGGTTGGGAAAGAGAAGGTCCCTTACAATTGTCTCAGGTACTTCTGGAGTGAAGCTACAGGTCAAACTTGTTTCTTGCTGGAATCTCTTTCCATTGAACCACCCACCTAGCTGCCCTGAGTCTCACTTCTCTGTATCTCTTTGGAAAGGTTCTTCTACCCTAAAGATCCTTCTTTCTTTCTTTCTTCTTTCTTTCTTTCTTTCTTTCTTTCTTTCTTTCTTTCTTTCTTTCTTTCTTTCTTTCTTTCTTTCTTTCTTTCTTTCTTTCTTTCTTTCTTTCTTTCTTTCTTTCTTTCTTTCTTTCTTTCTTTCTTTCTTTCTTTCTTTCTTTCTTTCTTTCTTTCTTTCTTTCTTTCTTTCTTTCCTTCCTTCCTTCCTTCCTTCCTTCCTTCCTTCCTTTCTTCCTTCCTTCCTTCCTTCCTTCCTTCCTTCCTTCCTTCCTTCCTTCCTTCCTTCCTTCCTTCCTTCCTTCCTTCCTTCCTTCCTTCCTTCCTTCCTTCCTTCCTTCCTTCCTTCCTTCCTTCCTTCCTTCCCTCCCTCCCTCCCATAGAATTGATTCTCAATATCAGTTCCAAGGTAGAAGAGTGGTAATGGCTAGGCAATTGGGGTTAAATGACTTGTTCAGGGTCACACAACTAGGAAGTATCTGAGGGTCATATTTGAACCCAGGACTTCTTGTCTCTAGGCCTGGCTCTCTTTGTTTCCAGTGAACCACCAAGTTGCCCCACTTTTCTCCTTCATGCCACAGAAGTCCATCTTACATATTCCAGTCTCCGCTTCTCTCCTCTGGTGTTTTTTCCTTCTCCTCACTTTATGCCTTACCACCTTAGCCCCTGTTTTATCCTGTGAATTCAACTCTAGCTAGGGAGAATCACATTTAGGCTCTCCCTCAGCAGCCCTGGCCAGACAAGACGCCACTGGAGGACTGTTGGGCACCAGAGTGAAGGCTGAATTGGAGGAGTATGCTTGGGATGGGCTCAGCCAGGGCTTATTCACATTGGGAGGGTCCTGGGAGAGTGGGGCTGTCAGAGGAGCCAGGAAAGAGGCATCTGGGAGGGGTGGGGGGGCAGTAATAAACACAGCCAAGCCCTGGAATTGTGGCAAATTATGAGAGGTTATAAAAATTTTTTTCCTCTGGAAATAAAGATGGGAGTTGTGGGTATTGATGTTAGCAAGGAAAGGGAGGAGACAGGGATTCTGGTTGTTGGTTTTGTCTTGGTGAATGGAGCCTGAGGTATAGCCCTGTGCCTGCTCTGTTTTCTCTCTACCTCTAGTTCTTGGGGCATCCACAATGGCTCCCCTGCCCCTACATACCTGTCCATACCTGTCTTGGTTAGCATCAACACATGGAAAGGAGAGGGTGGATGAAAATAATGATGATAACAGACATTTACTTGGAGTTTTAGATTTCACAAAGCATGTGGTGGATAGAGTACTGGATTTGGAGTTAGGAAGATATGAGTTCAAATCATGTATTTGACCTTGATCAGCTCTATGTCCTTGGCCAAGTCATTTAACTTTTCTGAGGCTCAGTTTCCTCATCTAAGAAATGGGAATAATCATGTCTATAGTTTCTACTTCACAGAGCAAATGAGACGATGTAAGAAAAGTGACTTTTAATCTTTAAAGTCATATATGTGAACCTTAGTTCAAATATGGTCTTAAATATTTACTGGCTGTGTGACCCTGGGCAAGTTACTTAACCTTGGTTTGCCTCAGTTTCCTCACCCATAAAATGAGGATAATAGGACCTACTACCCAGGATTGGGAGGATAAATAATATTTGTAAAGCATTTTGCAAACTTTAAAGTGCTATATAAGTGTTATCACTGTTATCACTATTATAAATGTCAGTTATTAGTTTATCTCAGATCATAATAAAAGCCCCATGGAGTAGGCAGCTTGTACATCTCTGGCTGTAGGAATTCTAGAGCAAAGGGACAACCAAGAATTGGCCCAGCCTGGAAAGCTTCTCAATCCCCCATTCTTTATTTTATTTATTTATTTTGTAGGCAATGGGGGTTAAGTGACTTACCTAGGGTGACACAGCTAGGAAGTATCTGAAGCTAGATTTGAACCTGGGACCTCCCGTTTCTAGGTCTTGCTCTTAATCCACTGAGCCACCCATCCCCCATTCTTTAACAAAAAATTTCATACCCTTATCTTCTGTCTTAGAATAAATACGAAGTATTGGTTTGGTAAGGGTTAGTCAATTGGTGTTAAATGACTTGCCCAAGGTCAAACAATTAGGAAAGTATCTAAGACCAGATTTGAACCTAGGACTTCCTGTCTGCAGGCCTGGCCATCAGTTGCTCCTCTTTTAAGTTTGCCTCCTCATCCTGCCTCTGTAAGAGAAGGAAATTTGCTGGGCTCATGCTTCTAGAAAAAATGATTAGACAACACTGAGGTGAATTTCTTGGCAGGGATTTCCATCATCTGCTCTGTAGAAGGCACCCAGGACTGGGCAGGGAAGTCAGAGGTGGTTTTTACCCTCCTTTAATTCACTCAGAGCCTCCACTTTCTTTGGTCACATCTGGGTCATGGGGAGAAAGGCAAAGGGGTGCTATAAATGCTGCAGCTGAGGAAAAGGGACCCAAGCATCTCCTCCCCAGTCAGGAGATCTGTCTGCCAGCTCGAGCCACTTGGAACCCAGGCAGTCCCTTGCCCTGAGGTGGAATCTCGTTTCCCCCTTCCCTCCTTCTGCTCCTGACCAGAACTGCCCTCCACTGTCTATTGGGCCCCCTGGGTGCTGGGCATCTGCTAGGCACATCTGCTAGGGATGAGGTATCACCAGCTGGGGGAGATAGTCTATGGGGAGGGCGGCTTAACAAGCAATTAATTAGTGCTGGAGAGGAAGGAGAAGGGCCAGCCCAGGTGAGGATGTGAGCTGGAGGCAGCAGCTTCTTCTCCCTCGGCTCCTGAGAGAGAACATGGCTCTTCTTCACAGGCTTCCCATCCCTTCTCCTTTCAGGCCTTGAGCTGGTGAAAGTGACCCCCTGAATGCAGTGGGCCTCCTTGTCCTGGGGCCTGCGGGCTTCCTAGCTCTTTTGCCTCTGGCCCTGGTCCTCAGGTGACCCGGGCTGAGGAGAGAGCGCTCTGAACCTGAGCCAGAGGACACTTGTCGGAAACATGTTCTTGTCAAGAAGCAGATAACAGAGCAGAGAAGATGAGAGCCCAAGACTTCCTCTCAGCTCTTGGCCCTTTCTCTGGTTAGCATCTAGAAGCAGCCACTGCCCATCTCCCCAGATCTGCCTGTAGCCCCTGCTCTTTCCCCCGCTGTCCCCCATTTCCTCCCAGACTCTCTCCCAGCCCCCTGGCCCTTTCCCTCCATGCCCTGGTACCCTAGTGCCTGCCTTACTCCTCCCCTGTTGGTGAGCCCAGCCCATGACTGATTCCCCTGCCCCCCATTACACTATTAGGCCCTGCTGCCTCTCAGGATGGCTCTCCCAGCTCTGCCACCAGGGGGGATATTTTTATCCCGTGGTGCCGCCCCCGCCACTCTGCCCAACCAGCTGCCAGAGCTGGAGATGTGGGCACAGCTATGGAAAGTAAGGGCACTGTGTACGGAGTGGTGCCTGTGGGTATGCCAGTCTTAGACCCAGCCACCTTTGAATGGACCATGGGGCACTGCCTTACTTCCTGTCTCTCCTAGCCCATCAAGACAGGAAGGGATAGTGTAGAGGAGTCCAAATGGGGCTCAAGTGGAGGTGGGGTGCTTTTGTAGTTTTGCCATGAAGAACCCATGTGCAAATAAGATGCAGAGAGAACGAGAGCTTGGGAAGGGAGTCTCCAGTCGGTGGCCCATCTTCCCTCGTCTTCTTCATTCCTGGACCCTGGTCAGCTAGGTTTTGAGGAACCCCAGCCCCTCTTACCAAACAAAGCTGCCTTCTCTTGGATGCCCCTCTGCAGCTTTTCCCCTTTCTGGCTCAGAAAGCATTAGGTAGTTTGGAAAGAGCTCTGATCCCAGAAAAGATGTTTAATCGCCCCCAAAGTCTCAATTTTCTGCACTGTTAAAATGACAATAATAACACACTCTCCTCACCTTTAATTGCTAGTAAAAACTATTGTTATTCTAATCATTGCTATTAATAGTGGTAGCATTCATATAGAATTTTACAAACATGGGTAGCTAGGTGGCTCAGTGGATAGAGCCCTGTCGTCAGGAAGACCTGATTTCAAATCCAGCCTCAAACATTTACTAACTCTGAGACCTTGGGCAAGGTGCTTAACCCTGTTTGCCTCAGTTTCCTCATCTGTACAATGAGCTGGAGAAGGAAATGGCAAACCACTCTGGTATCTTTGGCGAGAACTCCAAATGGGTTCAGAGAGAATCAGATATGACTGAAATGACTAACAACAACGAAGTGTTATTGGGACAGCAAAAGGTGAGCTCCATCAAGGACCTGAACCTACTGCAAACTGGTTCCCTTTGCAGCCACCTTGGTAGCTCTTCTTAATCCTAGCACAGCGTCCTATAGTGGGGATGCTCTTTTTATTTTTCCTATCCATTCTAAGTATCTATTCCAAGACAGATGAGTGGTAAAGGTTAGGCAGTTGGGGTTAAATGACTTGTCCAGGGTCACACCTCTAGGAAGTATCTGCCTGTTCATGTTCTAGGGTTGAAGTGGAATTCCCGCTGTGGAATTTCTCCCCAAGGATGCAAATCTTCCAGATTCCGAAATGTCATCTTAGAGAGTTGCCTGGGAAGGAGCACTGAGTGACTGAATGACAATGTCACATAGCTAGTATGAATTAGAGGCAGGACTTAAATCCAGACCTTACTGACACCAAAAATGGCCTCTTTTTAAAACCCTGATCAATACTGTGTATTGGTTCTAAGGCAGAAGATCAGTAAGGGCTGGGCGATCGGGGTTAAGTGACTTGCCCAGGGTCACACAGCTAGGATGTGTTTGAGGCCAAATTTGAACCCAGGACCTCCCATCTCTGGGCCTGGCTTTCAATCCACTGAGTCACCCAGCTGCCCTTCACAGAGTCAAGTTACCCATCAAGTTAGTTGGACCAGGAGATGGGGGAGCTATTCACCCCAGAAACTCCCTCTGGCATTGGAAACCAGGCCTCTGTTTCCTCATTGTGCTCCCTTCCTATCCTCCAGACTGAGGAGCAATCAAAGCCTCTTATTTTTCAGAATTATGAATATTAGGGATCTTTTGAGGGCAGCTAGGGGGAGCAGAGGATAGAGTGCTGAGCTTGGAGTTAAGAAGACTCATCTTTCTGAGATCAAGTTTGGCCTCAGGCACTTACTAGCTGTATGACTCCCGGCAAGTCACTTAACCCCGTTTGCCTCAGTTTCCTCATCTGTAAAGTGAGCTGGAAAAGGAAATGGCAAACTGCTCCAGCATCTTTGCCAGGAAACCCCCAAATGGAGTCACACCGAGTCAGAAACGACTGAATACCAAGAAGAGATTATCTTTAGTCCCATCTCATTTTACAGGGTGTTTGGGATTTGTCCAAGGTCACAACATGGAAAGGAGCAGAGTCAGGAGTTGAACTCAGGCCCCACAGGAAATCCAATACCTTGAGAAGCGCCCTGAATATAGTTGATGCTTCTTATATGTGATTATTGGATGAATTGAACGACTGAATGAATGAGCTGAGAGAGAGAAAGAAGATTGTCTTCTTTCTTTTAAAACCTGAGCTCAGCTTCCTTCTTGTTTCCAAAAAGTTGGTTGACCAAAACGGTCTCCCGAAGGTCCAAATTTAAGCCTTCCTGCCTCCCTTCCCTAGCTGGGGTCGGTGTTACCTTCTGGTCCTCCCATGAGACTAGGCAAATGCATCCTCATCTCTCTCCTCTTTGACTTCCTGCTTGCTCTTTGCCCCTTCTCCGTCTTCCCTGGGATGCCCACCTGCCCCATCTCTCCATTTGTTTCTAGACCACAAATCATCTAGCTTCGTTTCGCTCCAGCCATTCTATTCTAGCCCCTCCCATGCCACTGGCGAGCCAATCCTGGGCAAAACCTTGTTTCCTAATAATGATGTCATCTCACAGACAACCGGGGATGGGCGGGGCCTAGGCCCCTTAGCCAGTCAGAAGGCAGGCTGGGATTCCGTGCTAGAAAGGCTCACTGTGGGTCTCTAGCGTCGGTGCATTCGCGTCCCCCCCCCTCCCCCCCGATCTTGGGGGAGGAGGGGAAAGAGGGGACCTCTTTCCTCCAGTCTCTGAATAAATCTTGGACTCCGCAACTCTGTAGCCCCCGAACAAACACTACCGTAGCCAAATGTATCTCCTTCCCTTTCCCTTCCTTTCTTCTGGATGGAACGGAGAAGGAAACCCCCTGGTTACTTCTAATTTCGTTCCCAACGCTAGCCAGTTTCAGGTGGGGGGGGGGGGGGCAGTTCAGCCTCCAGTCTCATCTTCTCCTTCTAGCTGGTGACAAAGCCCGTTACAATGTCTCCAGACGCAAAAGGTTAGGTCTGGGGGCTCGAGCCAAGTAAAGGATTGCTGTACCACTGGATGTGCGCTTCAGAGGATCCTTCCCCAGCCTGCAGCCCGGCTTCTTGGGCTTCTTCCCTGCTTCAGTCCCTGCTTCCTGAGCCTCCCTGCCTTTCTCCCTGCTCCCTAAAGAAGAGCAGTGCCCTGTCTGGAGCTGGGTTGGGCTGGGCTATTTTTGTCCTTTCTGGGATTCTTCTGAAAACAGTTTCTTGTTTTCGGCCTGATTCAGATGTGAAACTTTCCTCTCATCCCCAGGCCTCTCACCCAGTTCCTGTGGGCTGGGTCTCACTCACCACCTCCCTCCCCACCCTCTTGCAGCCTGGCCCTTTTCTATTCCCAACCCCAGAATTCTCCTCTGTCTCTGCAAAACCCTGCTGACAAGGGGACTCAGAGAGGAAGACTAGGGGCTGATGGGGAGCCACTTCCCTTAGGGGCCGGATGGCCCCAAGGGCAGTGTTTTGATCTCCAGTGAAGGGATTTGACTCCCATGGCCACCCCTATACCTGTGCAGAGGAGTCATCTTCAGGGCCCCATCCTCAGGTAGGAGTTGGGAAGGAGAATAGTTGGGGGGCTGCAGGTCCCCCTGTAAGCCAGACCTATGATAAAGTTGGGTGAGAGCCAAAGCCTAACAGCTTCTAGCAGCTGGTGAAAAAGACACACCGAGAGTGTGGCAGTTGTTTTATCCAGACTCCTGACTGCCTTTCCTGCCCCTCAACTTTTCCCTACTTCCCCCTTTCCCCCTCTTTCTCACTGGCACTCTGGCAGTCAATTCGCACTCTCCTAGTTCCTTTATCCTTCCCAATCTAGAGCCCTTGTGCTCCCTCACCTGGCTTGCAAAACTTCAAAGGTACCCCCAAATTCTCCCAATCTAAAATAACCCTTTGTTTATGCTCATGCTTTGTCCTCACAGTGCCCTGACCTGACAGGGGCTTACCGTTAGTGAAGCTCTTTGGTTTAAATAGGCAACAAATATTTATTGATCATCTTCTACAATCATTTAGGAAAGTCTAGATAGTAGAGGATTCAGAGAAATAGAGGACTTGGGGCTAGAGGAAACGTTCCTTAAAGAGAAAGTGGTATTCTCTAAGGGATAGGGTTTTCAGAACTTTATGTCCTGTTCTCTGTTCTTTTGGGTCTATTTCAATCAACAAGAGCTCTTCTCCAGCAAATTCCCTGAACTGGACACTTTTAGATCAGTGTTTGATTTAGAATCAGAAGACTTGAGTTCAGATTCAATTCTACTACTTAATACCTTGGGCAAGTCATTAAACCTCTCTAGACCTCAGTTTCTACATCTGTAGGTTTGTTTCATTCTTTGTACCTGTACCCCCAGGATCAAGCATAATAAGAGGCATATAATATGTGAACAAATAATATTTGTTGTTTGATTAGCTGATTAGATGTCCTTTGAGATCCTTTATAATCTTCATTCTTATTGCTGGACTTGGAGTCAGGAAGACCTGAATTCTAATCCCACATCAGATGTTTAATTAGCCATTTTCAGTTGTACCTGATTCTTTGCCACCCCTTTTGGGGTTTTCTTGGTAAAGTTCCTGGTGTGGTCTGCTATTTCCTTTTTCAGCTCATTTTAAAGATGAGGAAATTGAGGCACACAGGGTTAAATGACTTGCCTGGAGTCACACAGCTAGAAAGTGTCTGAGGCTGGATTTGAAAATGGGTCTTCTTGATTCCAGGTCTAATATTCTATCCACTGTGACATTTAGCTACCTTACCTCAGATATTTACTGTGTAACCCTGAGCAAGTCACTTCACCTCTGTTAGGCCCAATTTCCTAATCTCTAAAATGGGGATACCCCAAGGTGATTGTAAGGATGAGATGAGATGATATTTATAAACTGCTTTACACATTATGACTAGTTATATTATTATTAAGATGACTATTAAGATGCCCATTCCTCATGTCTTCCCATCAACAATCTGCCTCCCAGAACCAGGGGGTGTCCTCTTTCAGGGTTCTGCTGAGCTGCCCCCTTCTCTATAAGACATTTCTTGGTTCCCCCTTTTTTTCTGGAGTATCCTTGTTACTTGTACATGTCTGGAATAAACCTATATATGATTTCTGGTCCATTAGAGTATTAGCTCCTCAAGGTTAATGACTGTTGAACTTCTGTTTAACCCCCAAGCTCAGCAAAGTGCCTGATAGTGAGGAGTGAGCCCTTAATGACTGTTTGTTGATTGAGCCTATATTTTTATAGAATTCTTGAGCTAGAAGGGACTTTAGTGACTGAGTTGGGGTTCTGGTGTCAGGAGAGACTTGGATTTCAATCACAGACCTTGGGCAAGTCACTTTAACCCCTCAAAGGCTCAGTTTCCTTATCTGTAAAATAGAAATGAGAAAAGTCCCATATAAATAGATGTGGTATGATATAAATAAATGTAAAAGCTTCCATATAAATCTGCAGAAAGAATTTACAGATGGGAAGACTGAGATGAAGTAAGTTGTTCAGAGTTTGTATCCTAGTTTGTGGTAGAACTGGGACTTGAACTCAGATCTGACTCTCAGTCCAACTAGTTCTACACTTCCTTTCCCAACTCATATATCCAGTCAGTGATGTGGGGAGGGACCTAGTTGTGCTGCAGATAGAAAGAAGGAAGGTCCGTGGATTGAACTGGGTGGAGGTGAAGATGGAGAGAATATGGAATTGGAGAAAGGAAGAGGAGTGAACTGGGGAAGGGAAAGTTGAGCCTAGGAAGAACATTAAAATGGAGGGATAGAAGTAGGACTCAGATGATCAAAGCTGAGTTTCTTTTGCCTGGAAAGAAGTATCTGAGGGAAAGCCAAATTAGTAGACCCTTGAAGATTCTCTAGGGCTGTCATTCAATAGAATTGTTCAGTCCCAACTGACTCTTTGCATCCCATTTGGGGATTTTTCTGGGCAGGGCAATTGGTGTAGTTTGCTATTTCCTTCTCCAGCTCATTTTACAGATAAGGAAACTGAGACAAAGAGGATTAATTGACTTGCCCAGAGTCATAGCTAGTGTCTGAGAATGGATTTGAACTCAGGCTCTCTGACTTCAGGCCCAGCACTCTACCGATTGCACAATCTAGCTGCCTTATAGAGGAGGGGAAACTATTGTTATTTGAAGGCTGTACCAAAGAGAGTGGCTTGGAATGATAACAGGTGAGGGCCAAACATAGATGTCAGGAAAGTCTTCTTGACCCAGAACATGGTGAAGGGAGAACTCTGGGGGATGGGGAAGTGAAGACTTCTTCCTTAGAAGGCTTCAGGGAGAGGAGAACAGGTTGCACACTTGTACCTGGCAGGAGGATGGATGAGATGACCTTGGAAGGACCATGTTTGGGATCTGAACCTTCCTGATTAGCTGTCCTTCCCAGACTCGCTCCCCTCCTCCTCTAACCCATTTCCTTTTTCTTTCTGTGTATCTGGACTGTGTTATGTTGAGATTTCAGCAAGAGCCAGACAGACAAGAGCTTCTGGGCAGGATCAGGAAGGAGATTAAAGGGAGCTGGTTACCAGAAGGTGGAGTGAATTGAAGATCAACCTTCAGTCTCATCTTGCTCCTTTGAAGTCTTGCCCTAGTTGCTGTGAGTTTTAGTGGGAGGGTATAGGTGGAGGCTGTGTTCCAGGTGACCTCCTGGCCATCTTTCCTTCTCCTTGCCAAAAGGTAGAATGGTCTCTCCTAGAGTCCCCTCTCAGGCTCATTTTGGCTCATTGTGCCTTGACTGGAAGGACTAAGGAAGGGCTACGGAGTCAGTGGCTGGAGAAGGATCTCTAACTAGAAATGAGAAAGGATTTAACTTCTTTAAGATGGGTAACTAAGAGGGTGCAGCTGAGAACAGCTGGGTGGCATGGTAGGAGCCAGGTAGGAGGATATGGATAGATGCAGTCAGGGTGGCATGTGGCCTCTGTTGCCTCTACCATCTTACTAGGCAACATGCTGAGGGGTACTATGGGTGAGAAGTGGGATGAAGCCCAGAGCCACTGGGGGCCTGGGTAGACATGCAGTTTTCATACAAAGACTCTACCGTGGCAGCTGTCCCATTACTGATGGGGCAATGGGTCCAGGGAGCATGGACCAATAGCAAAAGGGGACTGGTTTCCAAAAATTAACCAGAAAGGCTTTTTCAGGATGAGGAAGATAGAATTATAACGACGCCACATCAGTATGCTGGTGCAGAGTTTCAGCAGCCAGTTCTGACTAAAATCAGATGCAGTTCAAACCTTAATCATACCAGAATTGTGTAATAGGAGACCTTTTACAGAGGGGAAACTGAGGTCCTCGGAGATAAGGAGATTTGTTTGAGGCAAACAATTAGTAAATGCTTCTTTCTGATTTAAGTAAGTAGCAAAGTTGGAATCTGAACCCAAATCTTCCATCTAGCATTTCTTTCTTTCTTTCTTCCTTTCTTCCTTTCTTCCTTTCTTCCTTTCTTCCTTTCTTCCTTTCTTCCTTCCTTCCTTCCTTCCTTCCTTCCTTCCTTCCTTCCTTCCTTCCTTCCTTCCTTCCTTCCTTCCTTCCTTCCTTCCTTCCTTCCTTCCTTCCTTCCTTCCTGTAGATTTGATTCTATATATCAATTTCAAGGTGGAAGCAAGGTAAAGGCTAGGGAGTTGAGGTTAAGTGACTTGCCCAGGGTCATACAACCTAGAATCTCTCATCTCCAGGCCTGACTCTCTATCTACTAAGCTACCTGGTTGCCTTTCCCTGCATTCTTTTCACCATACCACAGATCCTCTTCCTCAAAGCCTCAGAGTCTCTATCACAAGAAGTCCAGCTTTTAAGGCCTTATGGAAAGTGCCTTGTGGTACAGGAGTCATTGCTCCTATCTTGCCTTGAGGCAGATTGGTTCCTCCCCTAGCACCCTGCAGGTATATTTCTGGGTCTTTTACCCCCACTGGCTCTAGGTCCTGGGTTTGATGACATCTACCTTGATTTTGGATGGAAAATGACAGGGGCTTTGAAGGGGAGGAGAAATATGGTCATATACATACATACATACATAGGCTTGGTTAGTCTTGTCAGTTTTCTTTGGATAACAATAGCCAGGTGCCTATTGCAAATAGCCGAGAATGGCCAAAGGAATTGACTTTTGCCTCCTAGCCCAGCAAGGGTACTGACCTTCAGCTTGGGACAGGGAGGGCTAAAAGACAGGCTCGAGGCTTTGGAGGTTTCTGATTGCATAGGAAACCGGGTGGGAGCCCCACTGGTATAGGCAGCCCAGGATGGGTTGGGTGCCTGGGAAGGGGTAGAGAAGGTCCCAGAAGGCAAGAAAAAGCTCTTCCCCTGCTCTTTTGCACTCTGTAGAGGGAACACCAGAGAGATGCCTTTGGCTCTCTCCCTGCATGGTCAGGAGGCCCATTGCTCCTTCCTGAGTCCAAGTGTTTATCTGTGGCCAGCTTGAGCAGGGGATCAGGAAGGAGCTTCCAGCCTCTCACCCACATTTTCTTCCTCCTCCCTTTCTTCTTTCCCCATAAGAAATGGTGCCATTGTAAGGCCAGAGGCCAGATTTCAGGATCACTCCTGAAGGCAGAGGCAGGGGGATTCTAACTGAAGTGTCCTCTCCCCCCTCTCTTCTCCCTCTTCCTTTATCACCTCTCTCCCCCTTTCCTCCAGAAATGCTGATTGGGGGTGGCCTAGTCAGGAGATTTGGGGGCTATTTGGAATGTGGCTTCTTAGCCCAGGGAATCAAGGGATCCCAGGATTTTAGAGGGATTTCTGATAAGGAACACAACTGTTCTTCCTCCCTCCCTTCCCCCATCCTCTTCGAGAAAGCAGATTTCAGCCTCCTTCCCTGACTCATTCTCTTCCCTACCCTGACTCATGAGGTTACTTGGACCTCAGTCTCCTCCCTCCCGGCTCAGTGGGAAAGGATGTGTGCCTGATGGGGATGATCCCTCAATCCCTCAGCCCATCCCAGACTCTTGGGGGAGGATTAGAGGGTGAAGAACATTTCCCTCTTGAAGATCTCCTCTGGATTGGACCAGAAAAGGCTCCTTGCATTCCCCCTTCCCTTTCTCCTCCAAGTCTGGGCCAGTGGTGAACTCTGAGGTTCAATGGTGAGCTCCCAAGATTCCTGCAGTGGCCAAGGCCCCGGAATGATAGATGGGTGCCAGGAGATCGGGTTGTAGGGAGAGCCCCCAGGAGAATGGGTACTTCTCATCCCCACACCAGCAAACCACACAGGAACAAATCACACCTGTGCACCTCAGAGGGGTGTGCGTGGGGGTGCTGCAGAGGCAGGGGGATGGCTGCAGTGACTCAACCCCAATGGATAATTGCTGACACAGAACTGGCTCCTCAAAGCTCAGGATGCTCTTTTGCTGGTTGGCTGAGATTGGAGTGGAAATGTGTTAGCTTTGACAGGATGGAGCAGTTTGGTGTGTGTGTGTGTATGGTATGTATATACATGTATGTGCATGTATGCATGTGACATGTCCATATGTGTGCACATGGTGCACATGCACACAGTGCACAGTATGTTGTATGTATACACACATGGTATACATGTGTATTTTTGGTATACATGTATACATGGTATACATGTGTAATATTGCTGTGTGTATATGTGCATGTATGTGTATGGAGTGTATGTGTATATGCATATGGCTCACAGTGCAGGTATGCAATAATGCATACATGTGGCATACACACATGCATTACATGCCTACATGTATATGGCATGTGGTGTGTATCTATATGCTCATGATGCATATATCTGTGTATGTGGTATATGGTACATGTTCATGTAAATAATACATGGCATGCATGTATATGGTGCACATGTAGGCATGTAGCAATGCACACACAACCATGTGTTGTACATATACACAGTATGTGAAGTGCATGTTTATGCACAGGGCATACATGTGCCTGCATGTAGTATGCTATGTGTATACATACATGTAAGTAGTGTGTATAGTGCGTGTGTATATATACACACAGTGTATGGTGTAGTGCATACATATGGTGTGTATGCAGGTATAGGGTGCATGCCCAGGCATTAGTATGTATATGTGATATGCATGTATACTGTGTGTATGTGCATGCATGCCGGTTCTAACCATGTAGAGGCCCGAGGCAGGGCCCCAGAGGCTTGGAAATCCTTGTACCCCACAGGGAACATTTTTCCAGACAGAAGGACTGTTAGCGAGTGCAGGAGATGCCCCTGACCCCCAGCATTCTTTCTGCTGGATTTTCAGGTGGCTGTGACTAACGCAGGATTCCTAACGATGCCTGGTGCTTCTAAAGAGGGGGTTTGAGGGTCCAAATCTGTGGTTGTTTTTTTTAATCCAAGAAGTTCCCTACAACTCTCAATGCTCTCCTTCAGCCTCTGAATCCTTCCCTGCCTGGGTGCGAGTGACGAGGGTTAGCATCTCTGTTGGGTACCAGCGAGGAGGCTGAAGCTCAGAGAGGGGCAGGATTTCGGTCTCATGCCCAGAGTCCCAAGTATCTCCCAAGGTTCTTTAGTGAGGGAGCCCAGAGGCAGGTTTTGATTCAGATCTCTCCTTCCTCCGAAGTCGGTCTCATCTTCCCATTCAATCGGGCTTCCATCTCTCTAATACCATCAGATTTACCCGCTTTTAAACATCTCAAACCAGATGGGGCGTGCTGGGAAGAACACTGACCGACCTTGGAGTCTGATGTCTTGGGGATCCAGAATTAATTTTGATTGTTATTTATTTTTAAAAAAACCTTTGCCTTCTGTCTTAGAATCAATACTAAGTGTTGGCTCCAAGGCAGAAGAGTAGTAAGGGCTAGGCAATGGGAGTTAAGTGGCTTGTCCAGGGTCATACAACTAGGAAGTGTCTGAGGCCACCTTTGAACCCAGGACCACTCATCTCCAGGCCTGACTCTCTATCTACTGACCCACCTAGCTAGAATTAATTTTGAAATCTGCTAGCTGCATGACCCTGGACAAGTCACTGAAGGATCAATCAGTCAATAAACCTTTATTAAGCACTTAAGTGCCAGGCCCTGTGCTAAGTGGATTGACTGAGGTTTATCATAGTGAATTATCTGCTTTCTGGGTTGGTGGTGAGGGAAGTACTTTGTAAGCCACAAAGTATGTGGAATTGTTAAGTGGTTATTCTAAAATCCTGAAGGAATTTGTTTTCATTCTTGTTCTTTGGTTTGGGGATGCAGGTCAGGTTAGAGAAGCAGGAGCAGAGCTAGAGATCAATCACATTTTACAAATAAGGAAACTGAGTCAGGAGGGACTGGCTCAATGTGATATAATAATAAAATTGGGACTAGAACCAGAGGCTTTATTGCACAGGCTACACTTGGAGAGACCATGTACTGTAAAGAAAACAGAGTTGGACTGCATGTGTGAAAACTTTGGTTCTAGCATTAGCTGTGCCTCTTTTTAGCTGGATGACTAGTCTAGCTATTCAAGCTCTCTGAATCTCATTTTCCTCATCTGTAAAATGGGGATGATAATAACTTTTATCAACTCCCTCATTGGGTGGTTGGGTAGAAAATTTGATACAAATGTGAGGTGTTATGATTGATTCCATTTTGTCCATTATGTCGATTTGTGTGGACTTGTGGGCATATTCTAAGTGAACAGAGATATGGAAGCTGGAGGGAGCCAGTCTGTGACTTCACCTTATCTTTGGATAAGTCACATGCCAGGCTAAGCATTGCAGGATTCTGGGACCAAATGCCCCTGATAGAGAGCCTGGGCCAGGGACCCAGTGTGGGAGAATGCTTGGATTGGGATTACATCCTCCTCCTCTTTCCCTTCTTGCAGGCTCCGATACATGGTAAAGCAGCTAGAGAATGGGGAAGTGAACATCGAGGAGCTGAAGAAGAACCTGGAGTACACGGCTTCACTGCTGGAAGCAGTCTACATTGATGAGACACGGTGCGGGGAGGCAAGGGGAGACAGATGAAAGGAGGCTGAGTGGAAGACAGGGAAGTAGGGACATGAGGCAAGGCAGCTTCAGAGAGAATGGGGAACAGGAGCCAGAGACACAAAGGCAGCTGGAGATAATAGAGAGATACTGACCAAAGACACAGGTAGGCAGAAGGCAGAGAGTAGGGAGAGACAGGATCTAGGGAGACAGAGGAAGAAAGAAAGAAAGAAAGAAAGAAAGAAAGAAAGAAAGAAAGAAAGAAAGAAAGAAAGAAAGAAAGAAAGAAAGAAAGAAAGAAAGAAAGAAAGAAAGAAGGAAGGAAGGAAGGAAGGAAGGAAGGAAGGAAGGAAGGAAGGAAGGAAGGAAGGAAGGAAGGAAGGAAGGAAGGAAGGAAGGAAGGAAGGAAGGAAGGAAGGAAGGAAGGAAGGAAGGAAGGAAGGAAGAAAGAAAGAAGAAAGAGAAGCAAAGAAACAAAGAGGCAGGGAGGAAGGAAGGAAGATGGAGACACATGGAAAAATACAGACTCTCTCTCTCTCTCTCTCTCTCTCTCTTTCTCTCTCTCTCTCTCTCTCTTTCTCTCTCTCTCTCTCTCTCTCTCACACACACACACACACACACACACATTCCCACAAAGACACACACAAACAGCATGCAATACAACAATCACACAAGTGAACATACACACAACACAATGTATAAATCACATGTACACACAAACACATATCTGTACATATATACACATGTACACACAAATGGAAACAGGAACGAATAGCTAGAGACATAGAAAGAGAGAATGAGACTGAAACAAAACAAGAAAAATGGTGTAGGAATGATTTATACTTCTTAGCATTCCTATGGAGGTGGTGGTAGTATGGGATGGTCCTGGTGATCACACATAAGTGATATTTCTCTGTCCATTTCTTTTTCGTTGTCCTGGGCTTTAGACAAATACTGGACACTGAAGATGAGTTACAGGAGCTCCGCTCAGATGCAGTACCCTCAGAGGTTAGAGACTGGTTGGCGTCCACCTTCACCCAACAAGCTCGAGCCAAGGGCAGACGAGCTGAGGAGAAGCCAAAATTCCGAAGCATTGTCCATGCTGTGCAGGCTGGGATATTTGTGGAGCGGTGAGGCCCCCTCCCTACATCACTTTCTCATCTTCCCTCTTCTCCTAAGGCCCTCTGACTCTTCCTTCCTTCTTCCCTCCTTCCTTCCTTCCTTCCTTCCTTCCTTCCTTCCTTCCTTCCTTCCTTCCTTCCTTCCTTCCTTCCTTCCTTCCTTCCTTCCTTCCTTTTCTTCCTGTCCTTCCATCCTTCCTTCCTTCCTTCCTTCCTTCCTTCCTTCCTTCCTTCCTTCCTTCCTTCCTTCCTTCCTTCCTTCCTTCCTTCCTTCCTTCCTTCCTTCCTTCCTTCCTTCCTTCCCCTTTCCTCATATATATGTATGTTCTCTCTCAGCTTTCTTTTCTTACCCTCACACGTGCTTCAGACCTCTCTTCATTTACCTTACTTCTTATAGCCACAGACCCTTAACCACTCTTCCCTTTCTTTTATACCACCCTTCATTCTCCAGCCTCACCCCCATTCCATCAAGTCAGGCTTTCCTTCTTCTCAGGACAGACCCTCATACCCACTACCCTTCACAATATCCTTCTAGCCATCATGTTCTTATGGATCCCCCTCTTCACACTTTTTCCTCTCCCTTCCCCAGGATGTTCCGGAGAACCTACACTTCCGTGGGACCCACCTACTCTAATGCAGTCATCAGCTGTCTCAAGGTGATGTTTTAGGAAGCTAGTAGGGAACTAGGAGTGTTAGGAAAGAAGGGAGAGGATCAAAGTTTCCATCCATTGACCTCTCTCTCAGAGGAATCCCCCAATTTCCTGCATGTTCTCTCTAGCTCTCCCATTATCTTTCCTTTCCTCAAGGAGGCTGAGCCCTTCCATGGAAACCAGCTTCCATGTCTCTCCTGTGCTAAAAGATGTCCAAGGAAGGAGATGCGTGGCTTTACTTTTTTCCCCTCTATTTGTCCCTCCTCCTTTCTGCTCATTGGGATTCCCACTGCACCTTCCATTTCTGGGAGCCTCCAATGGGATGGGTTTGGGATAACCTCATTTCCTAGTCCACTTAGCCCGTGGTCTTCACATAGACCCTGGACCATTGGTGCTTCGATGTCTTTTCCCTGAACCGTGTGGCAGATGACCATGCCCTGAGGACCATTGTCTTTGAGTTGCTGACTCGACACAACCTCATCAGCCGCTTCAAGGTCAGAAGTAATTCCTCATATTCCCTTCACTTTGGAGTAGCACTCACCTGCCCTCTTTTATTTCTCTTGTTCTTTAAACAACAACAAAACAAAACTCCTCACCTTCTGTCTCAGAATCAATACTGTGTATTGGTTTCAAGGCAGAAGGATGGCAAGGGCTAGGCAATTAGGGTTAAGTGACTTACCCAGGGTCACCCAGCTAGGAAGTGTCTGTGGCCAGATTTGAACCCAGGACCTCCCATCTCTAGGCCTGGCTCTCAATCCACTGAGCCACCCAGCTGCCCCACTCCCCAATTTTTTAAACCCTATTTGTTCTGGTAAAGAATGTCTATACCTAGAAATGAGGGATACCCTAGCCCCGCTCTGCTCCTTCCCCAACCCTGACCCCTAGATTGCTCCAGTAGCCTATCTACCAGATTTGAACTCAGAACCTTCCATTTCCAGGTGTGGCTCTCTAGCCTCTGAGCTACCAAGTTGCCCCTCTTAAGAGACCTCCAGGGAAGGAAATTTTCTTAGCATTTTCGTTAAACCTTGACCAGTACTTGAAAACTAACATTTCTGCCATCTCTTGCTATGTCAACCCCAACTCTACTGTTTTGCCTTTCCTGGTAATGGAGAACAGTGGGCCCTCTCCTCCTGGGATTCTCCCTTCGAAACCTTTTCAGGGCTTTGTCTTCACTTCTTTTGTTTAGGCTGGATTTTGGGGCTCCCTTCTCCCTAGGATATTCCCAGGCTTCTCTTCTCAGGTTTTTCCCTTGCTTTAGTTGAAGGCAGATGCCAGATGTTGCCATCTGGACCCATGAGACCATCTCCAGATGTTCTCCAGGAGACCTTTTTCTTGAGTAAAAAAAAGAAGCAAAAGAGAGTCATTTTCAAGCTCTGGTCTCTGTCTAAGAAACTTTTGTGAAGAGAAAGCCCCAGGCTGGCTTGAATCAGTGCAGAGAAGGAGCTGGAGCCAAGTCTGCTGAGCAGCTGGCCCAGCGAGAAGCGTTGGGGGGGGGGGGGTGAAAGCCCTTCCTCCTTTGGGTCCCTGAGGAGAGAGAGTAGCTCCTGGGAATTTGGGCAGGAAGATCTTCATCCTCATGGAAAAGACATTTGGAAAAAACGTGTGTGTGTGTGTGTGTGTGTGTGTGTGTGTGTGTGTGTGTGTGTGTTTATAGAGAGAGGATGAGGCAGGAGGAAGGCTGTCTCTGAGCTTCAAAGGGGTGGAGCTATTGTTATGGTGATTGTTTGGTAAACTTAGAGACCAAGAAGCTTGATGCTAGCTTCTAGGGAGGTGCCCTGTGCGAGTATCCAGGCTGTAGGAGGTTGATTGGGGCAAGGATCTAGGTGGAGAAATCTACCCAGGAACTTAGCCCTTCCAAGTGGGCTAGTTAAATGAATCCATTTCTCTTTCTGCTTTCACAAGGCTAGATTGCACGTGTGTGTGTGTGTGTGTGTGTGTGTGTGTGTGTGTGTGTGTGTGTGTGTGAGAGAGAGAGAGAGAGAGAGAGAGAGAGAGAGAGAGAGAGACAAAGAGAGAGAGAGACAGAGAGAGAGAGAGAGAGAGAGACAGAGAGAGAGAGAGAGAGAGAGAGAGAGAGACAGAGAGAGAGAGAGAGAGAGAGAGAAGGAGGAGGAGGAGAGGAGGAGGTGGGGAAGGAGAGAGAGAAAGAGACAGATTCAATAATCATGTATGTGTGTGTCCTTTTGGACCATTGCCACACCACACCTGCCTCGCTGGGTCAGGGAGACTCTTGTACAAAAGTATGACAGTCCATGGTTAAAGTTCCTTGTGAGCTGACCTTCATCCCTCCTGCTGTAGCCATGCTTCCTTTCTTCTAATCCCCACTTCCAGGAGGCAGGAATGTCAGATTCTAGTCGCATGTGGCACTTGGACTTCCTCTTAAGTCCTGGTTGTCTCATTTACTAGTCATGTGATCTTGGGCAAGTGATATAACCTCTTTAAGCCTCAGTTTCCTCATCTAAAAATGGAGAAGATACTAATGCTTGACTTACTTAGCCCAAAGGGTTTTTGTGAACCAAAGAACGATGGAAACATAAGGCAGTTGATGAAACCCCTCACAACCTCTTTTTTGGAAAACCCAAACCCAAACCAGAAACCAAGTCCTTGCTAAATTCTGCTTCTAACTCTTGGGAGATCACACTGGCATGAAGCATCTGGGGGAAAAAGACCAAAGTGTGTGTGGGCTCTGTCTGGATCCCCCTCTGTCTCTAGAGTTCAGATTCCAGGGCCCTCTTCTGCTCTGGGGTTTCTCTATCTGAGTATCATTCTTTTGGGCTCCCCCCAAACTGTGGAGACCTTGGTGGGAACCTTCTTTTCTTATCTTTGTTCCCTCTCTCAGCACCCGGCCTCCCTCTGGTCCTCCCCTCTCTTTTTCCCCACCCTCCCACCCCCAAGGGACACCATGGCAACGTCAAAAACCATTGGGTGGTTGCCATGGAGACCGTCCTTTTGAATTCCCTGTATTTGGGGCACAGCCCTCCAGGGCTTGGGGGGGGGTTTGGCTTTAGGGTCTGGAAGCCTGAATGGAGGGAGAAATAGGTCTGAGGCTTTTATCTTCCTTTTATTCTTCACTCACTCCCCCACCCACAATTCCAATTCACTCTTCCTAAAAATCAATCCAGCCTCAGTTCACCTTTCCCTTCACCCCTTCTCAGATGGTGGGGATAATTTTGAGCAGGGTTCTCTGACTTTTTTGTGTGTCATGGTTGGTGGATCCCTTTTATAGTCTGATGAAGCTTGAGGATGCCTTTTCTGAGTAATGCTTTTAAATGCAGAAAATAAAATACCAAAGATTGGATAAAAATACAGATAGTTCCAAAAGACACCCAAAGGTAGGGAAAAGAACAAAATTTTCCTCTCCAAGTTTAGGGACTCTCTGCAATCTGTCATCATCCCAGGATTAGGAAGATCCCTCAAATCCTTATTCTGCTGAAGCTTTCTGTCGAATGGGACAGAAATAAGGACAGAATTAGGGGCAGCTGAACTGAGTGAATATTATTGTTGGAGGGATGGGGGAATAAAAAAGTCTTTCCCAAAGTCGTGATGGCTTTCCTTTGGTGGCTGTGCTCTTCTCTAGGGGGCAGCTGGGTGGCTCAAGGGATTGAGGGCCAGGCCCAGAGATGGGAGGTTCTGGGTTCAAATTTGGCATCAGATACTTCCTAACTGTGTGACCCTGGGCAAGTCGCCTAACCTCCATTGCCCAGTCCTTAGAGTTCTTTTGCCTTAGAACCAATACATATGTATGTATGTACATATGGACAGTTCATTGTGAAGTCTCACTTTCATCCTTCCTGCTGTAGATTCCCACTGTGTTCTTAATGACGTTCCTGGATGCCCTAGAGGTGGGCTATGGGAAGTACAAAAATCCCTACCACAACCAGATCCATGCTGCTGATGTCACTCAGACGGTCCACTGCTTCCTCCTTCGCACTGGGATGGTGGTAGGTGTCCCTGAATCCCCAGTCCCCAGAGGAAGTCAGACATAGAATACAGCAGCAGCAGTGTGATGTGCTTGTGGGGATTTCAAGTTTCTAATTTGTTTCTTAGCTTAGTGGGATCCCCGAGGACTTCAGACTGGCTGGAGTATGGGTGTGGGTAGGATGGGAAGGCAGACAGGGAATGGGGGGTCTGGGCAGTTGAAATGTCAGGAAACCTGAAACAGTGGAGGTGATATATATTTGGGCATCAGGAAGATCTGAGTTCAAGTCCAGCCTGAGATGCTTACTGTTTTTTCATCTGTAAGATGGAGATAACAATGGACCCTACCTCCCAGAGTTGTGAGTGAGAAAATATCTGTAAAGCTCTTTGAAAGTCCCTTATAGGTGTTCCAAAAGTCTTAGTGTGGTTTAAGTTGTTCAAACTTAAAATTACATTAAGGACTGTAGTGTCAATGAAAGCAATGATGAGCTGTTATGCTCTCCCTTAACTTAAAAAAGCTGGTCTTCCAGAAGGAGGTGAAGGTGGCTGAGTTCCCCAGGGGGCTGGGAGTAGGGAAGGGATACCTTGGTAGGTAGCCTGAGAGTTATTGGGGAGGAGGACTCTGTCAGCTCTTGTGGTACCCCCCCCCAACATCCCAAAGACCTGGCCTCTCCTTTCCTTCCCCCCCTTCCCCAGCACTGCCTGTCGGAGATTGAGGTCCTGGCCATCATCTTCGCTGCTGCCATCCATGACTATGAGCACACGGGCACCACCAATAGTTTCCACATCCAGACCAAGTGAGGGGCCTGGGCCTGGGTTGTGGGGGGAAGAGGGAGGGCTAGGGAGGGCCAAGGACTTTGGGAGCTCTTGCCCTCCTATGGCAAGGGGCTGATGCACATGACCTTTGGCATCCAGGTCAGAATGCGCCATCTTGTACAATGACCGCTCAGTGCTGGAGAACCACCACATTAGTTCTGTCTTCCGAATGATGCAGGATGATGAGATGAACATCTTTATCAATCTCACCAAGGATGAGTTTGTGTGGGTGACCACTTGTCTGGGACTTTCCTTGCTTTAGATCTCTCTTTGGGGAATCCAGGGGGCAGGAAAGAGCTCTATAAGGCTCAGATGATGGGTCCTTTCCTTTTTCTGTCCATTTCCCAGTCCTTCCACTCCATCCTTCTCCCCCAACCTCCCCACGCTAGAGCTGGGTCTGAAGTCTGTCTGTCTTTCTATACAGAGAACTCCGATCCCTGGTCATTGAGATGGTGCTGGCTACAGACATGTCCTGTCACTTTCAGCAGGTCAAATCCATGAAGACTTCCCTGCAGCAACTGGAGAGGTGAGGGTAACAGGGGAAGCCTGGTGGGGCAGAGCAATGGCTACAGCAATGGGAAGTTTCATGTGGTATCTGTCCAAGTGCCTATGTGAAAATATCCCTCATATGTATCTATGTGATATATAGATATGGGTGTGGACAAATGTACACAGAAGCCTACCTGTGTGAGGGAGAATTATGACCCAGCAGAAAAGACCCTGATCTAGGGGCTTGGAGACCTGGGTTTTAGCTTCAGCTGCACTACCCAGAAGTCAAATGATCTTGGACAAGTCTTCTCAGTTTCTGTATCAGAATCTGAGCTCTGAACTCCATAGAGCTCTGCCAAAGGGCCAGTTGGGGACATATAAAAACATCCTAGAAATGCAGGGTGCAAATGTTCCTGTTACATCCCCTTTTGTGCATGGTTGTTCTGTGTGCAGAACTGGGTCTCTTATAGGTGCAGGGACTGTCTTTTGCCTCTTTTTGTTTCTCCAGCACTTAGCACAGCACCTGGCACATTGTAGGGGCTTAATGTTTAGTGTGTGTGTGTGTGTGTGTGTGTGTGTGTGTGTGTGTGTGTGTGTGTGTGTGTGTGTGCGTGTGCGCGTGTTTGGGGAAGGCCAGAGCTGGGGTGGACAGAGAAAAGAGTAGAGTGTTAGGTTTGGAGTCAGAAAGATCTGCATTCAAATTTGACCCCAGACACTTCCTAGCCATATAAATCCATATGGGCAAGCCATTTAAGTCTCTGCCTCAGGGGAATCCCCAGGATTTCTCAAAATCACAGATAGTGATCTGCATTGATGAAGGCATCTCCACACAGGCAGCTCCCTGCCAAATGGAATCCGAGATGCTTTTTTGTGTTAGAGTTTATGAATACAATCTGAGCCTGTACGTGGGTTGTGTCAGAGCATATGTTATATGTCCATGCACACACATACCTCAATGGAACACAATGCAACCTATGCATATGTACATATCTGAGTATATGTGTGTGGATATGCCCACGTCTTATCTTATCCTGTATGTGGACAGTCTGAGGTGTTTGGAGGAGGAATGTGCCCCAGTGCCTGAGGTCCTTCAGACTGAGTATGGCTCTGGGTGTGGATGGAGAGCACCTCTCTGAGCCCCATGCCAGAGTCTCTCCTAGGCTTTCTTCCACTCTTTTCTTCTCCTCCTCAGGATTGACAAGTCCAAAGCCCTGTCACTCCTGCTGCATGCCGCTGACATCAGCCACCCCACCAAGCAGTGGTCGGTCCACAGCCGGTGGACCAAGGCCCTCATGGAAGAATTCTTCCGGCAGGTATGTGGTCAGCTTGATGCTCTCTCTGTCTGTTTCTGTCTCTTTGTCTCTGTCTATCTCTGTGTCTCTGTCTCCTCTCTCTCCCTATCTCTCAGTCTCCCCTCTTTCTCTTTCCTTCTTTCCTTCTTTCCTTCTTTCCTTCTTTCTTTCTTTCTTTCTTTCTTTCTTTCTTTCTTTCTTTCTTTCTTTCTTTCTTTCTTTCTTTCTTTCTTTCTTTCTTTCTTTCTTTCTTTCTTTCTTTCTTTCTTTCTTTCTTTCTTTCTTTCTTTCTTTCTTTCTCTCTTTCTTTCTCTCTTTCTTTCTCTCTTTCTTTCTCTCTTTCTCTCTTTCTCTCTTTCTCTCTTTCTCTCTTTCTCTCTTTCTCTCTTTCTCTCTTTCTCTCTCTCTCTCTCTCTCTCTCTCTCTCTCTCTCTCTCTCTCTCTTCTTCTTCTTCTTCTTCTCTCTCCTCTCAGATATGGGGTTCTGGAATTTTCAATTAAAAAACTTTTTTAACTCTTACCTTTCCATATCACATTATATAAATTCTAAGACTGGAGAGTGGCAAGGACTAGTCCATGGGGTGAGAGGGTAAGGTGGCTTGGCCAGGGTCACACAGCTAGGGAGTGTCCGAGGCCATATTTAAACCCAGGTCCTCCCAACTCCAGGCCTGGTTCTCTCTCCACTAGCTGCCCCTTTTAAATTGAATTTTGACCTCTCTTTCCTTCCCACCCCTATGGGAATTCCTCATTATCCTTCTAACTATGCTCTCAGGATTGGAATAAACTGTTTATCCCAAGATAATAATAAGTGAAGCTCCTTTGAATGGCATTTAAGTATCTTAGATTTTCAAATGAAAGGCACAGAAGTTACTTTGGCCCCTCTGCCTTTTCTGTGCCTTGGTTCCCAGTGTCCTCTAGCTCATCCCTGGAAAAACTGGGTGTTAGCCTGGAATGTTCTATTCCCCCCTCCTACCTTCCCTCTTTCTCTTAGGGGGACAAGGAGGCAGAGCTGGGCCTGCCCTTCTCCCCACTCTGCGACCGTACTTCCACCCTGGTGGCTCAGTCCCAGATCGGTGAGTGACCACCAGGCTTTGCAGGGAGGAGAGGTTGGGGGGTGGGAGGTGGTAGTGGGGGAGAGTAAAGGCCAGGGTTGGGTCTTTATGGTAGTCCTCCTGAAACCATGGCCAGATGATTTCTTGACTTCACCTGAGCAGTCGGACTCATTGGGGCTGATGGATCCAAAGGTCTTCTTTTATGGGAAGGCCCAAGTCCCCGAGGGTTGGCATCTCACTCAGTTTTGAATTGAGTCATGACCATGGCCACGACATTCACTCACTGGTATAAAAACCTCTGTCTGCTCTTTCCTCAACCACCCCAACCCATGCAGGATTCATTGACTTCATTGTGGAGCCCACTTTTTCTGTTTTGACTGATGTGGCTGAGAAGAGTGTCCAGCCTTTGGTAGATGATGGCTCCAAGGCAAAGACAAAGGCCAGGTGAGTCAGGACTGTCTGAGGGCAACTTCCATGTTTAGTTCTCATTGGATGCTCAAGTCCTTTGGCTTTGGGGTGGTAGGGGGGCCCACAGAGAAGGCAGGGAGATTAGGAAGATACAGGGGCCCAACTCATCATTACTCCAATTGGTGATTTCCACCTGCTTCCACTTTTGGAGTCCTCCTTCCTCCTACAGCATGTTCTATGGTAGCAGGAGGGGAAGGAAAACAAGTCAGAAAGTAGTCTTCTATTCACTAGGCATGGGATCCAACACTCTATGACTCATCCAAGATCCCTAGGAGTGGAAGGAAGGGATTTCCATCTAGCAGGTTTCCCAAGTCCTGACTCCCAATAATGACATCTCTCTCTGGATGGTTCTAGAGAACCAGGTGACCTCAACCCTGACCTGGTCAGTTTCCGGACCACCTGGACCAAGTACATTCAGGAGAACAAACAGAAATGGAAAGAAAGAGCTGCAAGTGGTGGGTATCTGGTCCTAGCTGGGGAAAGGGAGCAGGAGATAAAAGGAGCCAGGGGGAAGGAGGGCTCCTAGTCCTCTTTTGTCTCACACTGGGCAGGGTGGCGGAAAGGTCAGAGAATGAATGCCCTGAAAATGGATTAGGAGACAGTCAAATTAGATTTCTGGAAGGACTTAGCAGAGATAGCCGAGGCAATCTTGATAGTACTACAAATAATAAACTGCTCATGTCAGTGGCAGTTGAAGATATATGAAATGGTCCTTCTAATCAGCCTTGCGAGATTGGGACTTGGAGTGTTAGTGTCCACTCTCTTCAAATGAGGAAACTGAACCTCAGGGAGCCTTGCCCTGGGATGAGGCCCAGAGATTCTCTCCTATGAGATGGGGGTTAAAGAGGTTCTTGCCTAGAAGTGGGGCAGATGAATGAAGTGACCATTGGAGGCTGGGAGGCCCTGGACCTGGGCAGGAGGAACTTCTATGTCTTCTCCACCCCTCTCCCAGGCATCACCAATCAGACTTCCATTGATGAGCTGTCCCCATGTGAAGAGGAAGCTCCTTCATCCCCCGCTGAAGAACTCAATCAGAACGGGAACCTGGATTAGCTGCCTGGGCCCAGGCTCAGGTGAGGATGAGGCAAGGAGAAGTAGGGCTGGTAGGGTGAAGGCTGAGGAACCTCAGAATCTCTTGGGAAAGGCTATCTGCTCCAGTGATCCTCACCCAGACATAGAACCAACCGCTAGAGGTAAGAGAGCTTAGGGATGGCTCAAAGTCCTCCATTTTGCTGGTGGAAGAACTAAGGTCCAGAGCACTAGAGTATATAGTACAATATGAATAATGGTGATAACTAGCAGTTATATAGCACTTCAAGGTTTGCTCAGCACATCCCGTGGTATCTCACTGCATCCTCACAAGGATCCTGGGAGGTAGGTGTATTATCTCCATTTTACAGAGAAGGATTCTGATGCTGAGGGAGATGACTTGTCCAGGGTTACACAGCTCATTGTCTGTGGCAAGATGCCAAACTAGGTCCTGCTGATCCCAAGCCCAGTACTTGGTCACTTAGTTGAATGACTGGCCCAAGGTCACAGAGCAAGTTACTGGCAGAGTTGGGCCTGAAATCACCAGGTGTCCTGATTATCAGCCTCATGTTTTTTCTCATCATCACATGGCCCCTCCCATTTTCATGGAGGCTGGATAGAGCTTAGATTTTAGCACAAACTTCCCTGGGGGCGGGGGGGGGAGAAAGTTGAGGTGAGAGCCAGAGGACAGAAGATAAGGAAAGGGGGAGAGATTCTCTTTTTTCCTTCCTCTCCAAAAGGGCCACATAAGGGAGATGTCAGGCCAGGGAGGTGATGCCCAGGGGGCACCCCCACCTACATGGACCACAAAGAGTGCTTGTAAGGGACAGTGATGTGATGACTTCAGCCACCTCTCTTTGCCTCCCAGGTTTCACTTTAGCCCAAAGTCGTTGACGCCATCAGCACCACTCACTGGGACTGGCTCCCTCGAATGACAGATTGATCTGAGGCAGGGGAACCCAAGGGTGAAGAGAGAAGATGGATGACCCTAAAGGCCAAATGTCAGAGATTGTGGGGTTGGGGGAAGGGGACATTTGGGCCTGGGCTTTGGCCTGCCACTCCCCACTAGGAAGCCCCTTGCCATCCCCTAGAATGGGGTATATTTTCCTCTCTCAGGCAGTAAAACCCAGGGAGCTCTGTCCAACCCCGCTTCCTCTGGACTAAACTTCTCCCCCTCCCCGCCAATAACCAGGTGTCTTGTGGGGGAGAAGCTTCCTGGATTGTCTCCCACCCCAAGGTTTGGGGTGGGAAAATCAATGATGCCAGCCCCCTTCAGTGCAATACTCTTCTTGCCTCCAAGTTTCTGAGCAATACATTTTGGGAGTCCCCTGGGGACCCCCATCCCAGATCTTAGCTGGCAGGTCTGGGTCCCAGTCTCCTCCCCCGGGAGGGGCCAGAATAAGACATGTGGATCTCTTAAAGCTGGGGAGGAAGACAACTTTCCCCGTCCCCCTCATTCCCCAAAGAAGACAGCTTTCTACCTTTGCTCCAAATTGTTGTGTCCCAGGCCCTTCTCCTTCCCAGCGCAGCTCCTTTACTCCTAGGCTCATCCCCCGAGGTGGCTCTCCTCTTTCTGCCCCTTTTCAATGTGGTCCTGGAGCCAGGGGAGAGATAGCTGCCTGGGTGTATGGGTATCCCCCACCCCAGGGGCTTCAGCAACCGTAGAAAGGCTGGGAATCCACTCCTATTTGTATTACTCTCCTCTACTGAGTCCAATGTACCCCTCTCCCCCACATCAGACACCCTGGTTAGGGTGGGGGGTGGCTTCCATCCGACCAATGTCTGTAAAGTGCTTTGAGGTTTCCTGACATGAGCACCCAGTACATATCCCCTTAAAGAGCACATGCTCTCATCCTCCTCTTACCCATTGGGCAGGGGAGGAAACCAGGGAGCTCTTAAGAGGCTCAGCCATCCTGAACCAGGGTGCCCTAGAGCTTGGTTGGGGTGGCATTTGGGTAACAGGAAGAGGGATGTGCAATCCAGAAATCCACTATTGACAACAGACCAATAATACAACCAGTCCCTGGGCCCACTCATCTCTCCCAAATGGTTACCCTTCTTGGGACAGTAACCCAGGGTAACCATAAGCAGAGGGTTGGGTGGGGTTTGGGGAGAGCACCCCCCTACTTCTCCCCTCCCCTCATCCCCAAGGGAAAAACCAAATTTGAGGTGACCCTGCCCTCCGTGTAAATACTGCTCAGCACATCTGTACAATGGGCTGTGTTCCATGTGTCTTGTATCCACCATGGTTTCTTGAACATGCTGGCCTCCCCTCCTGCCCCAGCACCCTCTCCTACCTGGGGACTGGGGACAGAGGCGCATGTGTCTCTCCCCACCCCCTCCTTGCAGACCACTGCTACATCCAGAGACCAATAAAGGAGGGAGACAGGGTCTGATGTTGTCTTCATCTTTCCATCTGAGCGTCCTGGTCCAGGTGTGATGGAAGGGTGGGATTGGGGTGGGCCATGGGGTCTTCTCCCTGGCCCCTGAAGACATGGTCAAGATCATGGGCAAAGAGGGAGATTGGTCCTGGGGACTCCTGTTTAGACCTTGGATCTGTCACTGGCAAGTGGGACTTAGATGAGGGAAATGGCTGGAAATACTCATCACCACCCCTTGCCCACTTCAAGTCTGATGGGCACCCATTGCCCTCTTGGCCAGGAGTCTGCTGGCACAGGTTGTCTCTGGCATGTGGTCATGGAAAGAACAACGGAGTTAGAAGAATTGGGCCCACATTTGGCCCTTCACTGCCCCTGAGGGATTGTGGACATCACTCCACCCAGCCTATCCTTTCTCTAGTGCCTGTATGGCCTCTTTCACTGGCTCGTTGTAAGCTGGAAAGCCAAGGCTAAGGCATTTGATCTCTTCCCACTCAACTGGAGAAATGGAGGGAGGGGAACATGGGCCTGGCTTCATCTCCCTTTTGTGCTGGGTGACTTCGAGGCCACCCGCTTCATCTCCCTGGTCCTGTCCCTTTCATGTTTGGGTGAGTGGGAGCTACTGAGGGTGGGGGTGGCCTGCAGAGCCTGTCCTTTGTTAATAGACTTGGCTTCCATGCTGGTCTCAGATGGAGCCCCTTGGGTCCCCTCTGGTATCTCTGGAGGTAGCGAAGACGTGAGGAGGGTCATGGTCCCCGCCTCTGAACCATGGCTGAGTTGGGGGCAAAGACTGAGGTTAGTGCACACGCACCCACCCCTCAGGTTCTGGACTGGACGCCACATCATAGTAGAATCCTGGGAGTTGGAAAGGGGCTTGGTGGTCCCCCAGTCCATCCTCTGTCTGAAGCATGAATCACCAGGATGGTTGGCAAGAAAAAGAGACGACGATAAACCTGCAAAGTGGACGGCGCTGGCTAACTGCTCTGCGACTTCCTGCGCCCTGCCAGGGATGCTCAACAGACCTGGCTTTAGCCAAAGGTGGGGGGAGCTCATGGAGGGGCGTCATGCGGACTTCCGACCGCCAGAGGGAGTCCCTGGCCCAGCTATAGCGAGGCGGGGCTTTCCAGACCCTCCTGGACACTGCGGAGAGGCTGGGAGGAGATTCCCAAGGTCATTCGGGTCTTCCCTCCTGCCCGGAGGCAAAGGGGCCAGCCTGGTTTCCCAAATGGCCCGGGGGATGGGGGATGAGTGTCAGGAGGAGTTCCCCCTGACACCGGAGCGCTGTGGTGTGAGAGATGCTCCTCCCTCTGGCTGGTCTGTCTTCTGGCTCCAGTGACAGGGCTGTCTCTGCATCTCAAGACACTTGCTAAGGGGTGAGGGGAAGGCAGTCCCAAACGGACCCTGGAGGCCCTCCCACCTGGGAAAGAAAGAAGGCACCAAAGGCCCAACACCAAATTTATCACTTTTTAGAAATTCGAGATATCACCCCGAAATGAAGAAAGAAGAAAAGAACCAGCAATTGGGGGGGCTCCAGCCCCAGCCTCGATTCCAGGACAGCTTCGTGGTCCTTGGACCTGTGGGGGGTGGGGAGAGGGAGACAGTGAGCTAGGGCCAAGGAATAACTGGACGGTCCCCTTTGGGGTGCATCTCGTCCTGGCCTGGGTGGCATTCTGCTTTTGGACTGATATCTAACCTCCCTCCTTCCTGCTACCACTTCAGCCTCTCTCCTCTTATGTTGGGACTCAGGAGGTGGATCAGGTTATCCATGTTCCTTCCCCCATCAGGACCACTGCTAACCCAGCCCACACTGCCGAGCTTCTCTGGGTTCAAATCCCCCCCACAGATGGAAAGGACCATCTAGTCCAACCCCTCATTTTACAGATGAGGCATCCGAGGGCCGGCGAGATGAGATGATGGGCCCAAGGTCCTGAGGCTAGTGAGTGACACAACTGGGATCAGTGTTGGTGGCTGCAGATTCGAACCCAGGTCTCCCCATCCCCGCTCTGGGGCTCTTTCCGCTGTCCCACCAATGCTTCCATGAATCTATCTCCTTTACCTATTCCAGAGGCAGGAATTCCTTCTTGATGTCTAACCTCAATCCCTCCTGCTGTAGCTCCGGGCCACCTACTTTGTTTTGACCCTCAGAGGTGGTGTGGGCACCTAGAATACCCCATCAGAGGCTGAAACCCATTGCTCCCTCCTTCCCCTCCCCAGCCCCAACCACCCTTCTGTCGGGGAGCCTCCCAGCTCCAGGGGTTATTACCTAGTCTGCCCCCCTGGAGCCTGGAGGTGGTATATGCACTGTTGGTGCCTCTGAACTA
This sequence comes from Monodelphis domestica, assembly GCF_027887165.1. Lineage (NCBI taxonomy): Eukaryota > Metazoa > Chordata > Mammalia > Didelphimorphia > Didelphidae > Monodelphis > Monodelphis domestica. The sequence continues at coordinate 30,019,043 of NC_077231.1, read as the reverse complement.
GATTCCTCACTGCCAGCCTCCTGGATCTTGGGGATGGATTCTGGAAGCCCTGGGGAAGGGAGAAGGGTCTACCTTGGGGAGGGGCCTAGGGGAGAGGGGGTCCCTGCTGCCCTCAGCTTGGAGAGAAGCCCCGGATCCGGCTGGGCGATGGTGGAAGGGGACAGACCTGGGGAGTTGGGGACCAGACACTAGGAGTGATATGTAAATGAGATGGAAATGTATGCAAATATCCCTGCATCCTTTAGCCTTGGGGCTAGATCCCCCCTCACCCTCTCCTTTAAAGGGGAATCTCTGTGGTTCTCCCCACCCCACTCCCCACTGGTCTTAGTCCCTCCCCTTCCCTCACATACTCGGGGAAGTTCTAGGGAGGCTCAGCTTTGAACCCATTTCTGTGTCTTCATGTTCAGGCAGGCAGGACTCCTGGGTTCCTTCGCTCTCTGCCGCTGCCGCTTCCGTTTCTTCCTTCTGCTGCTGTCCGAGGTGATGTTCTACCATCATCTGGAGCTCTTTGGAGGATGGGGATGGGGAGGCAGTGACATGGAAGGGGGTATGCTGGATGCGCTTCCCCACACAGTCCCCCTTTATCCTCCTGCCCTCCATCCCCCACCCCATTTAACAATTTAGGGATTGGGGTCCTCGAGGTGGATGGGAATGGACCCACGGATGTTCTTGCCCTTCCAGATGACTGAGAAGAGTCAAGTAGGAGGCAATGAAGTGGACACCAGAAGGGGGAAGCAGGAGGCTGCAGAAGGGTTGTGACAGACAGAGAGAGATTCTCCCCTGATTGGGATGGTTTATGAGATCCTAGAGGTTTCAGCCTCACTTCATAGATGGGGAAACTGAGGCCACAGGAAGTGAAGGGGAGGGAGTCCATGATGCTGACCCCTATGGTTCTGCCCCTGACACCCCACTTTCAGGCAGAGCCCTACCTGATTTAAAGCCCTTGGGGGAAGGAGGAGGGGAGGAAATGGAGGTGAGAATAGGAGGGCATGTGGTGGGGGGGCTACCCAAACCTTTCATCGTTGGTGTGGTCCGAGTCACCTTCTTCCTCTGCCTTGGAGACATGGACAATGTGGACTGTAAGGGACACAGAGTGAAGCTGGTACTTCCTGCCCTTAGGTTGGCCTCCTCCCCACCTCCTTTTGGCACCTTGGGGACAACACTGGATCCTTGCCAGGGACGAGTGTGTGAGTGATCTAGAGTTAAACCTTCTATGGAACCCATCATCCTGCCTTCAGGGCACTGAGAGAAGAGGGAGCTTGATGGCATGTGGGGGCCCCACTCACCTTGAACAGAGGATTGGGGATCCGATCTTCATCAATCTCTGGGGAAGGAGTAGTGGGAGGAGGAAAGAATAATAGGAACAGGAATGAGAACTAGAATAGAGGTTAGAAGTAATTTAGTTTAACTCCTTCATTTTACAGACGAAGAAGTTATGGCCCAGAGGAAGGAAATGACTGGTTCAAGGTCATGGAGTTGCTTAATCAAGGAGTCAGAATTAGAGTTCAGGACTCCCACTTGCCACCAGGACCCCATTCTTTCTACCATAGTATAAAACAAATCACAAACTCCTTTCCCATCCCATTTACCTTCTGACTTAGAATCAATACTGAGAATCAGTTCCAAGGCAGAAAAGTGGTAAGGGGTTAAGTGACTTGCCCAAGGTCATACAACTAGGAAGTGTCTGAAATCAGAGTTGAACCCAGGTCCTTCCAACTCCAGGCCAGTATCCACTGAGCCATCTGACTGTTCCATAGGCTGTACTATTAAGTCTCAGGGCTGAAATCTGGGATTCTGTCTAGCTGTACCCATTTCTTTTGTTTCAGTGCCTACATTTGGGACTCTTTTGCCTGGTGGCCTGGGGGCTGTGTAGACACTGGCCAGAGATTTGCCCTTGGTGATCTATCCTCTCTCCCTTGATCCTAGGATGGGGCTCCCCTCATAGTCCAGCATAGGGGGAAAGTAGGGGAGGAAGGGTCAGCTAGCAGCAAGCTTATCCTGGCCAGGATGCAGGGGATGACTTCCAAGTTGTTTCCTGAAGTGATGCTGAGGACTTAGGACTCCTTAAACTCTGGCCTGCCCTTCTTTTACTCTTTATTTTGAAGTCTTTAAGAGCCGCCGAGAGAGGGAGTAGGGAGAGGAAGGGCCCCCTCCCCCACAGATGTCACTGCCTCTCTCCTGGGGAAGGGGAGGAGCCACAGCATCTAGTTACTAGAGAAACCTAGTAGGCTGTTGCTGTGGCAACCAGCAATCAGTTGACCAGCCCAATTCCTGGGGGGCTGAGGAGGCAGGTGGTGTCCCTGCCCCTCCCAGCCTTCACTCTCATTGCTGAGAAAGCAAAGGAAGTTTTCCTGCTCTCAATGCACCCACCAGGCTCTGGGCTCTCCTCCCTGGTCTTCTTTCTCTCCCAGGAGCTAGGAACCCTTCCTCACTCCCAACCAGCCTTTCCCTTCTTCATGGAACATGAGATCCAGATCTTCACCCATTGCTTTGCCCAGCCCCCATTCCTGAGACCCAGGCCCTTCACTCTCAACCTTGCCCCACTCAGGAACCCAAAGGACCCCACTTGCTACCTCTGGCCCTCGTGCCTTCTTGTTCCACAGTGAGACCCAGCCACCATGCTCTACTCCCTCCATGCCCAGGGGCTTCTGAGTTACCTGGAGATGACTGGTCACTGGTCAGCACAAGGGTGGCTGGGGTGGGACGACGCCTTCGGATCTGGGAGGGTACAAAAGAGTCACCGAGACCAACAGGCAAACGGATTCAATTCCATTTAACCCATGCCCAATGCAATCACATCCAAAGACCCACACATGGGAACTACAACAAAGAGAGGCCATGTGGTGAATAGCCCTGGATGTGGAATGGGTCCGAGCCCTGGCTCTCTGCCCCATACTACCTCAGAGACCTTGGATAAATAATTTCACCCCTTAAGACAAACAAACAAAAAAGCAAAAAACAATACTGTGTATTGGTTCCAAGGCAGAAGAGCCATAAGGACTAAGCAATGCTAATGCCCAATGTCACACAGCTAGGAAGTACCTGAGGCCAGATTTGAATCTAGGAACTTCTGTCTCTAAGGCTGGCTCTCAATCCACTGAGCCACCCAGCTGTCCCTAATAATTTCATCTCTTTAAGCCTCAGTTTCCTTTTCTATGAATTATGGGCATTCAACTGGATGACCTCTAAAATCCCTTTGATGCTCCTGTGTTGTTATTCAAGCTACTAGAGCCCCAGTTTCCTAGTCCATAAAATGAAAACAACAAAACGTACACTACCCCACTCCCAGGACTGTCATAACGATCAAATGGGATAAAGGATATATGGTACTCTTACACATTGTGAAGCACTCTGTGCCATCGATCATTATTATTAAGTGTGCTCCACAGATTCCCCGATCCATCTTCATACATTAAGCTCGCCACAATGCCTCCTTTGAGGTCTCCTCTAGGTTTGAACCTATGACCCTCCAGGACCTTTTTTGCTTATGACTTTCTTGAACAACCTGGAAGTCCTTCCTGCTGCCTCAACTCTCCCTTGTTGGCTTTTGGCACCTCTATTCTCAGCAGTTGCATCATCCTCATCTACTGTACAGGGATCGATGGCCAGAAATAACCCTGGAGGTCAGGATTTTTCTCCCACCAAGCAGAAATATGTACCCTCAGTGTGCCAGGATCTAGAGAGAATCTCCCCACAACCTCCACAACAGTCTTATCTCAGGGATGACATGGGAGATCCAATAGGACAAATCAGCACCAGCCAAGTTCCATCTCACTCTCTTTGCCCTAGCACATCTTCCCTTAAAGCCCTTTCCAGGCTCTATCCCCACACCCTCATGTCTCCTCCAGTCCCTGGTCCTTTCCCTTCAGGGTTTTCAGGCCCACTCCCACTCTCAGCTCCTTTCCCTGAAGAGTCAGTCTCCCAGATCTGTCCCCTTTCCCAGTGTTCTTCTAGTCAACGTTCCTCATCCTTTATGCACCTTTGAGTCCTTCTTTCCTGCTCTTCCTTTCTCCTCCCAGTTATGTCCTCAGACGACAGCCACTGATCCTTCTCCCCACTTGGGATCATACCAGTCTGTCCTTTTCTCTCATCCCCCTTTCATTCTATTTTCATTTCCTCCTGGTTTCCCTTTTATTAATGTTTCACGTTCTTTCCCAGTATTCCTCCCACTTTCCCCAAGGGTCCCTGCCCTTCTTCTCAAATGACCTTTCAGCTGTTCCAAATGAGGCTTGCAGAATAGACCAAGAATCAGAATTCATAATAACAATAATAACTGTTCATATTTCTGTAATTCTTTTACATTTGGAAAGTGCTTAGGCTTCAAGAATATCTTCACTTGATCCTCTCACAAATAATCCTTTGGAGTAGGTAGTCTGAGTATTACTACACCCATTTTGTAGATAGTGAAACTGAAGCCCAGCCATGTCATACTAGTAGGGCCAGATTTGGGGAATCCCACTCAGGTCTTTCTAGATTCCAAGTCTAATACTACCCTTATAGCAAGACCTTGGTTGGTGGATGGAGTGTGGTGGCTGGGAAATCTTGTACCCTGCCCTTATCCCTCATTCATCTAAAGTCACCCATAACATCTTCTTCTCTGACCCCCCCCCCCCAAATTAGTGCTCCTTCACCAAGCTGGCAATACCCACCTTCTGGGTACCACATTGAAGCAGGAGAATGAGAGAAAGGGGCTGGACAGAATTGAGAAGCGGTTAGCTAGTCCTGAGAGAAGTTGGAGAGGGGAGATGGTGATGAGATGAGGGCAAAGACTGTATCATGAAACCAATCAATTAATGAGTATTGACTAAATGACCACTCTGGACCACTCTGCTAGATGCTGGGATGCAAAGAGAAATGGATTTTGAACTTAAAGATTCTTAAGAGTTTTGGGTCCTCATTAGTATATATAGAATCTTTTTTCTATCAACGAAATGCCCTTCTGATGAAGCAGGAGGGGCTAAAGTTAGACTTCAGGCAGGATTTCTCCAATGTAAAAGAGGGAGAAGAATGGGACGGTCTAGTGGAGGAATAAGGAATGTGAGATGGCTTGGTGGTAAGACCTTCCCTCTCCCGGGGGTGGTGGCATCTCTTTCAGTGAGTTCAATGTCTGGCTCGAATTCTTCTTTTTCACATTGTTGTTGTGCTCAGTCATTTTTCAGTTGTGCCTGACTCTGTATGACCCTGTTTGGGGTTTTCTTGGCAAACGTACTGGAGGGTTTGTCATTTCATTGTCCAGCTTATTTTACAGATGAGGAAACTGAAGCAAATAGGGTTAAGTGATTTGTCCAGGTCACACAACTCCTCACCAACTCATGCCCTCATACTAAAGAGATTTCAGCATGCATGTTGACTTCCCAATTCCTCAATCTTTTATGACCTATTCCTCCTCTCTACCTCAGCAGCACACAAAGATGGCCACACCCTTAATCTTTCCATCATGCATTAAATATTCCATTTTCATGACCAAGAACCCAAGTTCTTTAAGATCAATCTCTTAGCATTCCATCTTTCCCTATCCCTCACCCCTCCTCTCAAGCCCATTCTTCTTCATCATGACCTTTGATCTCTGCCCTCCTCTGTATTTTGCCAAGCTCCCTCTTCTACTCTGGCCATATCTTCATCTCTTCCTCATGCAGACTCTTTAGTGAACCAGTCCAATTCCACACAGTCCTATATTCTCAGTTCCCTTACTGCTGCTTGTGTCCTGGCAAAGCCTAACTTGGAATTACTCCCTCTATTTGCTTCCTCTTCTACTTATGTGTTACTTGAATGGAGCCAATGGAGTCTTGAACTACCTCTACTGAGAGCTTGTTATCTAATCTCTCCATTGGACCCTCACGGGAGCAAGATGGTCCTCCTAATTGTGTCTCTATTCTCCTTCCAACAGAAGCTGTACCAAATCCTTTCTTCTCTCCCACACTCTCCCACCCCCTTAGCTGAGGCCCTTGTCTCATACTTCATTGAAGTTGACATTATTTGCTGAGAACATTCTTCTCTTCTCCTCCACATCTGACAACTCAACCTCCTCATTTGACAACCCCTTGACTTCGTCCCCCTCATTTTTCCTTTTTTCCAATCTCTGATGAAGAGGTGATTCTTCTCTTCCCCAATGCCAAACCCGTTAGATGAATCCCATTCTCTCCCGACTTCTCTTAACAGATGAACTCAATCATCATTCCCTCTCTACATACTCTTACTTCTTTCTCCATCTCAGCCTTCTTTCCTCATGCCTTTAAACACACTTCACTCAACTCTCCTCCATCCTTAAACATTTCTCCATTCTTGCCATCTTTGCTCAATCTCCTCCTATAGACAGTGTGGGACAATGGCAAGAAGAGAGCCCTTTGAATCAGAGAATTTGGGTTCAAATCCTACCTACACACTTCCTGTGTGATTTGGGGCATATTGCTTAATCTACATAGGCCTCAGTTTCTCTTTTGTAGAATGAGGGGGTTGAATGCCTTTGAGGACCCTTCTAGTTCTAGATCTATGATCCTCTGACTCTTCCTTTCTCAGTTGAATTCCTGTTTTTTTGAATGGGAGAAATGGCTGACTAGATTGTTATATTTGAATGTAATAAATTGTATTATATTATTAGAAATGGCAAATATTGGAAATATGAAGAAAATAAGGGGAATATAAAAAGAAATGACAAAAGAAGGAAAGAGAAAAATAATTATACTATGATTACATTTAAAAAATAGTACCCGGGGACAGCTGGGTAGCTGAGTGGATTGAGAGGCAGGCCTAGAGATGGGAGGTCCTGGGTTCAAATCTGACCTCAGACACTTCCCAGCTGTGTGACCCTGGGCAAGTCACTTGACCCCCATTGCTTAGCCTTTACCATGGAGCCACTACACAGTATTGACTCCAAGACGGAAGGTAAGGTTTAAAAAAAATAGTATCCAACAAATTAAGAGAAATATGTATCCAACTAAAACAAATCCAAAGGGAACTCAAAAGCAGAAGATATTAGCATACACACACATTTCAGCTGAATTCCTTTGGAAGGTTGGTGCCTCCATATTCCATGCAGTTTGGCTTCTGACCTTATCCCTCAATTGGGGTTGCCCCCTCCAAAGTTACATTGATATCTTAATGGTGAAATCTAATGATCTCTTGACCGTTGTGCAGCATGCAGCACTATTAACGGTCTTTTCCTCTTGGATATTCTCTTCTCTTCGTTTATGGTTCACTGTTTCTTCCTGATTCTCTGAACTCTCTGATCAATCCTTCTCCATCTCCTTTGCTGATTCATCATCCATGTCATATTCACTGACTGTGAGTGTACCCCAAGGCTTCTTCCTGAACCCTCTGTCTTGGTGATCTCATCAGCTCCCAGGGGTGCAATTACCATCTCTATACTGATGATTCCCAGTTCTAGCAGAATCTCTCTCCTAAACTGCCTTTTGGCCATCTCAGACTCAACATGTCCAGAACAGAACTCATTATCTCTTTCCCCTCTCCTCCTAAAGGTTCAGCATTTAAAACTCTTCACAATCTGGACCCTTCTGAATTTTCCAGTCTTCTTCTTTCTTTTTTAAAAATCCTTACATTGTATCTTGGAATCAATACAATGTATTAGTTCCAAAGCAGAAGAGAGGTAAGGGCAAGCAATGAGGGTTAAGTGACTTGCCCAGGGTCACACAGCTAGGAAGTGTCTGAGGTCAGATTTGAACCTCTTATCTCTAGGCTTGGCTCTTAATTCACTGAGTCACCCAGCTGCCCCCAGTTTTCTGGTCTTCCTATACATTATTCTTCTATCCTGTGATCCTGTGAGCAGTATTCACCATATTCTTTTTATTGTCTCTACACCTTTGCAATGGCTGTCTTGCATACCTGGTATTCTCTTCCTCTTTCCTTGCTTCTTGGAATCTTTGGCTTCCTTCAAGACTTAGCTTAGGGGCCACATTCTACACAAAACCTCTCTTTCTTTCTCTCTTTCTGTCTCTGTCTCTCCGTCTTTTAAATTCTTACCTTTAGAACTGATAGTGGGTATCAATTCTAAGGCAGAAAGGCAGTAAAGTCTAGGAAATGAGGGCTAAGTGACTTGCATAGGGTCACACAGCTAGGAAATGTCTGAGGCTAGATTTGAACCCAAGACTTCTCATTTCTATGCCTGGTTCTATCCACTGAGCCTCTTCTGATTGCCCCATCCTACCTCCACCTAAAAAGATACCTCGGTTTAATTTTGCTTATGTTATGTTGATATTTATGCATTCATCCACTGTCTTTCCTGCTTAGGATGTGTTTCACTATTGCTTTGCGTCCCCGCAACTTTGCACGGAGCAGATAAATGCTCATTGATTGATCACAGTTCAGGGTCTCTGACAACACTGATCTACGTGTGTACCCACACAAAGGGCCCTGTGTCAGTGGTGTGTCTATCTGCGTAGCCTTCAGTTGAGGACTGGAGGCCAAGGGAGGGTCTCACCACAGCCACTCAGGGCAGTGAAAAAACGACTGACCTTGGAGGCAGAGGACCTGGGTTTGAAAACCAGCTCCGGCAAGTGTGATGCTGGCTCAGTCATTCAGTCTCTCTGGGCCTCATCTGTGGAGTTATAGGTTGGGATTAGGTGACCTGATCTGTCTTTTCCAATTCAAAATATCCGCCCTTTTGTAGAGGACCTGAGGTGCATGCCTTCTATCCAGAACTCCTTGCCTGGACTGGGGAAAAAGAAATGTGTTTCCCATTCTAAAAAGCCAACAGCCTTCCCAGCCTCTTCTGTAAATAATTAAGATTACCCATGGGGGAAGCTAGGTTGCCTAGTGGCTAGAGCACCAGACCTGGAGTTGGGAAATCCTGGGTTCAAGTCTGGCCTCAGACACATCCTAGCTGTGTCATGCTGGGCAAGTCACTTAACTCTAACTGCCTAGCCCTTACCACTCTTCTGCTTTAGAATTGATATAAATTCCAAGACAGAATTAAGGTGTTTTTTTTTTTTTAAAGATTACTCATGATTCCTCTTTTTCCCTCTTTCATTCCCTGATTTCTTTCTTCTCTCCTTTATCCTCTCTCATTTCCTCTCCCCTTCTTTGTTCTTTCTTTTCTCTCTCCCTTTTTTGCTTTTTCCTTTTTCTTTCTCTCCCCTCCCCTCCCCTCTCCCCCTCCCCTCTCTCTCCTCCCCTCCTCTCTCCCCTCCCCTCCCCTCCCCTCCTTCTCCTCTCCTCTCCTCTCCTCTCCTCTCCTCTCCTCTCCTCTCCTCTCCTCTCCTCTCCTCTCCTCTCCTCTCCTCTCCTCTCCTTTCCTTTCCCTCCCTTTCCTTTCCTTTCCCTCCCTTTCCTTTCCTTTCCCTCCCTTTCCTTTCCTTTCCCTCCCTTTCCTTTCCTTTCCCTCCCTTTCCTTTCCTTTCCCTCCCTTTCCTTTCCCTCCTCTCTTCCTCCATCCCTTTATCCTCTTTCCTTCTTTCTTTTTTCTCTTTTCTCTTTCATACTTTCCTTTCCCACTCTCCCTCCATTGGATCATAGAGTTAGAGTTGGATTTGACCTTAGAGGTCCTTTGATCAAACTCCCCAGTTTTGTAGATAAAGAAACTGAGGTCTTAGGTTGAATGACTTGCCCAAGGTCACTGAGAGAGTGTCAGAGTTAAGATCTGAATCTGGGTCCTCTAATTTCAGAGTAGCCTGTAGCAAAGAAAGGTTTTGAGTAAGGGCATCTGAGTTTAAATCCTGGTTCTGCCAGGTCACTCCTTAGGGTTTTGGGTAAGTCATTGAACTCAGCTTCCTCAGTTGTAAAATGAGAAGGCTGGCCTAGAGCTCTGAGGTTCCTTCTTGTTCTAATCTTAGGATCTCCATATATCCTACTCCTTAGCCTATGTGAAGAATCGATTCTGCCCTGCTTCTCCCCTGCCCCACTTTCACTTCCCACTCCATTTCCTTAGTCTCTGTCTTCCTTCAGGGCTCATCGTAGGGGCTGCCTCCGCCATGGATGGTTTCTTGATTTTCCCACTCATCCAGCCAAAAGCAACTTCTCAGTTTCCAGCTTTGTCATTCCACATTGTCTGGATCTCTCATTTGCTCTCATCACAGTCCTTCCATTTCTGAAGGTCTTTGAGAGCAGAGGCCTTTGTCTCTACTTCTCCACTGACCTGGGCTATTCCCCAGACCTCCAAAGATCCCTGAAATCTCCCAGAAACTTCCAACTTGGGATTTTTGTGTAGACTAGACTGTGGATGGTTGAGAGACCATGTGATGTTCTTCTTCCTACCTCTTTTTTTTTTTAAACCCATACCTTCCATCTCAGAATCAATACTATGTATTGGTTCCAAGGCAGAAGAGTGGCAAGGGCTAGGCAAAGGGGCTAAGTGACTTGCCCAGGGTCACACAGCTAGGAAGTGTCTGAGGCCAGATTTCAATCTAGGATCTCCCATCTCTAGGCCTGGCTCTCAATCCCGTGAGCCATCCAACTGCCCCCTTCTTCCTACCTCTTGCCCCCATCAAATTCCTGAGTCCTTCCCCTGGATTTGTTACCAGGAAAGCTGAGCTAAAATCTCCTACCCTCTTATTTAGCTTCTTGTGGCAATGAGCAAGCTTGTCACTTTGGTATAATGGAAAGGGTGTTGAATTTGGGGTTGTTTAGCTTTGGGCAAGTCTTTTGCACTCCATTTTATTAGCTGTACAATGAAGGGGATAAAATTTGAATTGACCTCTCTGGGCTTCAAAATCTATAAAATGGGAACAATTACACTCACACTATTTTGCTGGGTTGTAGTGAGAAAAGAGCTTTGTAAACCAGAAAGGATCATATCAACGTGTAATTAATTATTCTCATCATTCTCTCCTTAGCTTAGCCAGCCATTCTCCCATAGCCATAAATCCATAATGCCCCAGCGGGAGAGACTGAGGCTCAGCTGGAGGGAGAATTTTAGACTGAGAAGACCCAGGTTTACTGAGATCTCGAGTCTCTTAGCTGACTCCCTTCCTTCACTTCTCGTCTCCACTGGCTGCTGTGTGGACCTCTGTAGATCCCCCTTCCTTTTCTTTCTCTTCTTCTTGCCAACCACACACACACCTGCCTCCCCAGACCACAAACAAAGAATCAACCCATGACAGTGGGATGAAGGGACCAGCTGGAGGCAGATCATGTTAGTTCTGCCTGGCTCTCCACCCCCCAGCACACAAGGCTTCCTCCTATCAGCCCTCTCATTCTGAGCCAGAGGTCATCTTCTCTTTCCCCCTCCTCTAAGGAAATGGGTAGAGGATGCTCATTCCTCTTTAAGGCCTCCCTTTGTCATCCCCCACCCCCTCCCCATATTCAGGGAGTTCTTCTAGAGGCCTAACCACACACTTTGCAGCTGCCATGGCTCATTTTAGGGCTGGTAGAGACGAGACTCTCTGAGACTTGGGCACCTGGCTATCTCTAGAAGTCTGGGTTCTGCCCATCTTGTAGATCTGCAAAGATCTGACCCAGAGGAAGAATCTGTCCTTCCCAATCTGACCTTCCGCCATTCTAGTGGGCACTTGAGGATCCCTGCTTTGGAGACCTAAATAGAAGTGGGGAGTGGGTGGGAGGGGAAGAAGAGTGGGAGAGAGAAGTACTTCTTTCACATCTGGGCTCTGTTTTTACCAAACAGCTGGAGCAGAAGGAACATCCTCCCTTCAGGATCCAGAGAGGACAGATAGGAGTTTTTCCAGGTGGAGGGAACTCTGTTCCCAAGACAGAGAGAGAGCTAATGTATGAATCCAGGACCAGAGCTTCCATTGGAAGGATCTGGGGTTGACAAGGGAAATTGGGAGAGTCTTCTGGAGAGGGTAAATGAGATCCCAAACTGTGCAAATAGTCTTTGGTGATCTGTGTGTGTGTGGGTGGACCTTTGCCAACATGGTGGCCCTAGCCCTTACCCTTTGGCCTCTGTGTCCACTCAGCCTCCCTCCCTCCCTATTCCTGGTCAGGCAGCTCTGAGCTAAAAATAGCTCAGGTCAGGCAGCCCAAGGCCTGGCTATGTCACCTACTCCTTTGGCCAGGTCCAGAGGTGTGGGGGAGCTCCCAGAGAATCAAGCATCATCTGCACCCTGACCCAAAGTCCTGCCCATCTACACTCAGGGCCCATGTAGGCCCTTTTCCCAGTGGGTCAACTCTTCTTCCCATGACTTGGGGATGAGGGTCCAGGTGTTCATTCTTCCAGCCAGGAGAGCGGAGCTCCAGGAGACACATTTCATTCTTCCCAGAGTCGGGAGAAGAAGGTCCTTTCCCATCCTGCTCCCTGCCTACTCCAAGTCTTTGCCCCGAAACTCTCCTTCCCACCACTCTTCTCCTGCAGGGCAAAGGCTGGGGCCACGTTCTCCCCTTCCCCCAGCCTCACACGATCCCCCCCCCCCGTTATTTTGGGTTTTCTCATCAACTTAATCCCCTCCCAGCCCCCAACACTTCCTGGGAAACTGTGGGAGATCCTTAGTGTCCCCCACCCCTCACTGCCAGCTCCTTTCAGAACTGAGGTGGGGGAGAGATCACTGGTAAAAGAAGGGAAAGGGGCTGCAGGGGCAGCAGCAGCATCTCTCTTCCCATCCCCCACCTCCCCCGCCGACCGTGGGGAGGGAGCGAGTTTGGGCTGTGAGTCTCCGAAGGGGGTGGGGATCAGAGAGAGCGAGAGTGGGAGCGTCGGTCCGTCTGTCTGCCCACAGTCCAGATGGGTTTGTGCTTCTGAGTATAGGAGGGATGGGAGCTCAGCCATCCAATCGGTAAACGGGAATTCTTTGCCATCCTTGTCCTCCACCGAGGGGGTACTGCCCTCCAGCAGACACAGGGGGCAAGAGGGACCCCCCATCCAGACCGTGGATCCTCTTGTTCCCCGACTTCCCCAAAGAGCAGAAGTCACCCTATTCTTAGCTCAGTCCAGCCTACTCTAGCCACTGCCTCCCCCGCCCTGGGGATACCCCTCCGCCCTCGGGCTCCCGGCCCAACAAAGCCTCCCTGCGCCCCACCTGCTCCGCCGCCTCCGGGTCCAGGTGCGGCTCCAGCAGCGGGACTGTGAACTGGATCTTGCGGGGACTGTTGTCTTGCTCCATGGCTGGGGCACCCGGGACGCCTGGGTCCTTCTGGCCGGAGAAAGCCGGCACTGCAGTGGCGGTGGGGGATGGGGCGGCTCCGGTAGCGTCCGAGGGACTAGCGGACTGCCTCTCCTTTGCTGCTCCTGCCCCAGCCGCTGCCCCAGCCGCTGCCCGGGCCGCTGCTCCGGCTCTGCTCTCGGATCCTCACTCCCCGGGACTCAGCCGCAGCCGATTGGCTCAGTCCCCCTTCCTCCCCAAACCCCCACCCGCCCCGAAACCTTAACCCTGTCGAGCCCGCGACAACGGGGGTCACCACCAGGGTGCCACCGACTGGGGGTGTGGCCTGTCCCCAATTAGGCGTTGGGTGGAAGGTGGAGGGCAAGAGCTTGGGCGGGGACCCAGGAATCCTCCGAGCCCAGATGGGCGGAGCCCTAACCCGACTCTACGTCCAGGTTGGGCAGGTTTTCTAGGGAACACAACTGGGGCTGGGGCTGGGGCAGGGAGAAGGGGCAGACGCCAATGGACAGTTTAGTAAATAGCCTTTAAGCGCTATTTTTAGCCACAAGCGAGCCAGGACAAAAGGGGGCTCGAGTCTCTAGCTGGAAGGATTGAGGTTAGACTTAGCGGAGGACTTCCCGCAAAGGGGCCGGGGCTTTGGGTGTGTTCTAGCCCTTCTCTAAAGCCAAAGGCTGGCTGGGATAACCCAGAGTGTCACCCCTATGAGTGTCACGCCTTTTGATGCCATTGGAGGGAAAGGAAGGCGAGGGGCTCGAGTCATAGAGGATTCAGCAACTGAGGGAGGGGGAAGAGTGTGTGTGTGTGTGTGTGTGCGTGTGTGTGTGTGTGTGTGTGTGCGCGCACGCGGCGCAGGGGAGTCAGCTAACGGTGCTTGCGAAATGGAAGGATTCTTTTCCTCCATTATTGAATTATGGGGCTTAGAAAGTGGGTGAAAGGCGAAGTGGGGAGAGGGGAGAGCATATGCGATCCAACTTGGATCTCCTTGTTCTGAGGAGGCTCGCCCTTAGCAACCCCAAGGGCAGAATAAGGGGCGACGTAAAGCGAGTGCTACAGCGTCAGGACTCGAGGTCAGGCTATCTGAAGAACTTTTTAAGTAGGGAAGGACAGGGCAGTACCGGAGAGTGAGGAATATAGGGGAAGAGCATTCCGGGGAGGAGAATGCAGAAGAGTAGAATCTAGGGAGGAGCCTGTCTCACAAGGAGTAGGACAATCAGAGGCACCAAGGAGGCAGGGGCTGTGGCGATGGGGACTTTCCGCTAATTTTGGCTTTAAAGGGCCAATAGATAAACGCAATGGAGAATATAGGCAAACGAAAGCTCCCCAATTGGCCACCGTTTCCCTTAAGGCTTTAGGGAGCAATTCTGTTTCCTGTGGGGTCATTCTGCACCCCGCAGGAGCCGTCTCCACCTCCCCAGTATCTCCTTGCTCTGGATCCCCTTCCACACCCACCTCCCAAAATAACCGCTGCTCTCCCTCCAACCTGCCCAGGCCATATCTCTTTACACATGCCTCTAGGGGCTCAGTTTTCTTCAGTACCTTGTGGGAGACTAGGGTCAAGGCAGAGGATCCCAGCAGGGCTGCTGGCTCCCTAGGGACCGACTCCCATTTTGATATTAATTGGCACCTCATTTCCACCTCCTGAACTTAAAGCACAGAGTCACGGGGCTCTTCCACAGCCACATTTCCCCTGAAGAGACCCCAGCTCTTTCCCCTCCCCTGGGTCCTGCTGAGCTCACCCAGCCTGGGGAAACAGCTGGCCGGGCTTCACTAACTGGGCACGATCAGCTCTTGGATGCATCCCCCCTCTCCCAGTCCTTCTCCTGCTTCTTTCTCCCACCATGAGAGCTGTGAACTGTTCATGCCAGCATGCCAGCTGTCCATTACAGCAGGAGGTATTCAGGGGAGACCTTAGGTAGGCAGAACAGTCAGGGTGGGTGGAGAGCCCCTGAAACAGAAGGGGGAGGAGGCTTGGCTCCACTTCCCAGGGGAGTTGCCTGGGTGCTCTTGGCTCTGTTCCTTTTTTCACTCATACCCCAGAGAGGACTCACTGCTTAGGGTTCTGTGTGCGAATGCTCACAGGCCTGAATTTGGAGAGAGCGTTCTGAGATACCTGAACTAGAAACCTGCTTAGGCACTGATCTGGAGGGCCAGAGGCAACTCCAAACTCTCTAGGCCAACCTGGTCATTTGATAGAGAAGGAATGACTCAGCTGCATGGCAGAAATTGTCCAATAGCTTTGAAGTCCCCCTCTTTGATCCCCACAGTCCCATCTTGAGGTTTATGTTTTTTTTAATGATAGGATTGAACTGCAGTGGCGGTGATGATTGGGAGAGTAGACCCCAGTGGGGGTTCTTCACCTCCATTGAAAGTCTGTGGATGAATCTCAGGGGATCTATCACTTGAGTGGGAAAAATGACATCTCCATCCCAACCTCTGCCATTGACCTTGGTCTCCTTTGTAATCCTGTCTGTTTTATTTTACTCATTTAAAAACCATTATTCTGGGGGCAGCTAGGTGGTTCAGTGGATTGAGAGCAAAGCCCAGAAATGGAGCTACTGGGTTCAAATCTGATCTTTAACACTTTCTAGCTGAATGACAACCCCATTGCCTAGCCCTTACTTTTCTGCCTTGGAGTCAATACATATTTTTTTTTTTTTATTCTAAGATGGAAGGTGAGGGTTTAAAACCCCCTCATCAGAAATCTTATTTTGAGGACTGTCTCATAGACATCACCATATTGCCTTTGTGTGTGTGTGTGTATGTGTGTGTAGGAAACACAAAGCTAAGGACTCTTGGTACAGCATGTGATAGGAAGGGATACCAAGTGTCTCTTGATCTTTTGTCACTTACTTTTTCTTAGCAGTGTCTAAAACAGCCTGGATGGTCAGCCTAGGGCCATGGTGGTGAACCTATGGCATATGTGCCAGAGGGGGCACTCAGAAACACTCTCTGTGGGCATGGGTTTGCCATTGTCCCAGCACAGAAATTGACAGAGATTGTTACTAGACAGAGGGACTTGGGCCAGGCTGCTCCCCTCCCCCTCTCCACACATGCCTGAGGACATTACCCACCCCTTTAAAAGATTTGCCATCACTGGCCTAAGGGCTCAGCTATCTTCATCTTCTCTGCTATTTACCAAGCCCCAGGTTTTCTCCAAGTCCTGAAGACCAAATGGCAGAGGGAGAACACCCCCATGATATTCATGTTGGGTTGTTACAGGGGAGGTGGGCTGGGAATGAGGGGATTCTGGGAACAGCAGGTGCAGGGGTGGAAAGAAAGAGAGCTGATCTGGGGATGCTCCTAAGAGCACGTTAGGAGGAGGGGTGGCCAGATAGGGAGGGGGAAAAGGAGTGTGGGAGGGAGGAGAGAATATGATGTGAAGCTGTAGAGTGAGGGTGTGTGTGTGCCTGTGTAACTATGGGTTGGGAAGGAACCAAGGAGATGTATGAATAGGTAGTTGCAGGAGAGGACTGATGTAGGATCAGAGGATTTAGAAAGAATTTTAGAGATCCATTAGTTCAATCCTATCATTAAAAAAAAGAAACCAAAAACCTTACCTTCTGCTTTAGAATCAATACTAAGTATTGGCTTCAAGGCAGAAGGGGAATAAAGGTTGGCACTGGGGTTAAGTTACTTGTCCAGGGTCATATCTATCATTTTCCAAAGAAGGAAAGTGACTTGCCTCATGTTACACAGATGGTGGAAAGAGCCTTGAGCCCATGTCTTCTGATTCTATATTCAATGCTTTCCAGGATACTCAGCTGCCATTACTGGGGGTGTGAGCCCATGTGCTCATGCTCTCTGAGTACAATTGAGTGCAAGTTTGGGTGTTCCCCTGCCTCAGAGAGCCACTGTGTTTCTGAACTGGTGGCCATGTTTGTCTTTGTAAGTGGAATGGTGATAGGTGTTTTATAGTTTTTATAGGTGTACCTATAAAGGGCGGTGGCTTGGGCTTTGTTTAGCCCAAGGATGTGCACACTAGAAATTTAGCTCCAGAAGCAAAGTTAGACATGACCCAAGAGCTTTAGCACTTGGCACCAAAGGACACCCACCCCTCCCACAAACCTTCGCCAACTCTTCTCATCCACCAGACTTTTCCTGACTCATTTTTCTAACATTGGATTCAGTGTAGATCAATTTGATCTAAACAAATCTGTTCATGTATGCACTTTGCAAAATTATTTAAAATGGCAAGCGAACCTTTCTCATTGACCCTGCCCTTACCCAGTTGTTCTGGAGTAAAAATCCCCTTCCTTGTATTGGGAGAATTTCTCCTCTCTCAGATCTGAGCCATATGCTTCCAGACTGACAAGCTCCTGATGAAAGGCAGTTTCGCCTTGCATTTTACAATTGTTTTTCCTAGAAATAACAAAGAAACAAAAGCAAGCAATTAAAGAAGCATGCTTCGAAATGCTGGCTGCTGGGACTGGCAGCTGAGTAGGGCACAGTCAATGGCCTTTTCCCTCCCCACTCATCCCCACTGAGACAGAGGGAAAGGTTGGAAGTGAATCATGGAGTGGTAGTATGGAAATGGTTCCCTGATCCAGGGAAGGAGTGAGTTCTAGGTGGTCGCTGAATCATTTCAGTCTGTCTGATTCTTTCTGACCCCATTTGGGGTTTTCTTGGGAAAGATACTGGAGTGGGGCTGCCATTTCCTTCTCCCACTCATTTTATAGAGGAGGAATCTGAGGCAAAGAGGGGTAAGTGAATTGTCCAGGGCCAATATGGCCAGAGTTAGGTCCAGCTCTCTATTCACAGTGCCATCTAATCCCCAAGTTCTGGGTTATTTGAGGAGGGTTCTAGCCTGGACTCCAAGTGTTGAATTGACCACAGTTTGCAGTTTCTATCACGCTCACATGTGTGGTGCCCAGCCACTGCTCCACTGTACTCCCCATTTCCCTTGCTTTGTTTCTACTCTCTGGCTGGGAATCATAAGCAGCTCAGGTCTGTCCTGTATTCTACTCTTCTCCATCTGACAAAAGGATGTGTCCTGAGCAACTGGGATGCCACTTTGTGGACTCCCAGAGAGCTCCTTCGCCACCCTGTGCCTGCTGCCTGGACCCGAGCTTATCTCACTTCCTTGAATCAAGGAATCCTTTTCAAAGCCTCAAGAGCTTCTGGGAATGGGCCCAATTTCTCCAGCCTTTGGGTCCTCCTCCGTCCCAGGGGCAGAGTTCCAGTTTTATTTGGTGGGTCTCTGGGAGTGAGTCTGCATATGGATGTTTGGTACGTGTGTGTGTGTATGTGTGTGTGTGTGTGTGTGTGTGTGTGTGTGTGTGTGTGCCTCATGGGGAGCCTATCCTTAGTTCTGGAGAGAAGGACTCCTGGTCTGCCAGGGCTTCTTGCAGGCACTTTCTGGGTTACAGCCCAGTCTGCGGGGAGAAGGTGGGTTAGCCCATGTAGAAGAAGGGCCAGCTGCTTCTTGTATGAGGGTGCTACTGGGCCCTGGATGTTTGTATGACTCCCTCTAGTCACCACTAGTGCTGGAACAGCAGGCAGGGGCTGCTCTGAGTAGGAACATTCCCAGGTCTATAAAATATTTAAAGCAACAGTGACAGTGATGGCAGAATGCCGCCCCTTAAATAGCTTCTTCTGTCCCTGTTCCTGTTCTCTTTTCTGTCCTCTCACTGCTGCGGGTTCCAGGTTAATGATGGGATGAGGAGTGAAGGCCAGAGTCAGGATCTTCCTTGCTCCAACATCCCAGCCCAAATTGTCTCAACTGCTGCCAAGCCTTCTCACTTCCCTTCAGTGTCTTCCCTCCCTGAAGCCAATGCAGATGAATTAGCCTGCCATTCAAAGCTCTTTGCCATGTGGTCCAAACTCATCTCCCTGCACAGCCCTATAATTATAGCTGTTTCTTGAACATGCCCAATAACTTTCCAAACTCTATGCTAATAGGAACTAGCTTAAAAACCCCTCTGGGGTAGGCAGATGGCATAGTGTCATAATGTCAGCCTGGAGTTGAGAGACCCCGGGTTCAAATTCCTAGCTGTGTGTGACCCTGGGCAAGTCACTTAACCCCCATTATCT
Source organism: Monodelphis domestica (assembly GCF_027887165.1). NCBI lineage: Eukaryota > Metazoa > Chordata > Mammalia > Didelphimorphia > Didelphidae > Monodelphis > Monodelphis domestica. The sequence continues at coordinate 30,000,009 of NC_077231.1, read as the reverse complement.
AGCCCTTACTGCTCTGGACTGTACGACAGAAGGTAAGGGTTAAAAAAAAAGTCAGTCATATAGTCTAAGTGGAAATCATTTTCAGAGGAATCCAGTTTCTGACAGGACCCCTGATAAATGCTTGTTGATTAACTGCCTCGATGTGTAGAAGAGTTGAGGAGCTGGAGAAAGGGAGCCCAGTCGATATGGAGATGGAGCAAAGCTCCAAGATGCCATGTAGAGCTGGGAGATCAGAAGCCCCTAAAAGGAGCAGGGAAGAGCCCAGAAGTGAGGTTGTGTGGTACACTGGCCCAAGGAGAGATGGGAAAGACTTTGGTTTCAGGAGAGAGTTCTAGGTCTCCTTTCTTCACCTGGGTTTTTGAAAGATCTTATTTTTATTGTCACACAAAACCCACTTCCATATTGGCCGTGGTTGTAAGAGCAAAGTCAGACAGAACCAAACCCCAAAGAAAACCCTAAAGACACGGATGCCAAAGATAGTCTACTTTGATCCGCATCCCTCCAACTCTACAGTTCTTTCTCTGGACACCGAGGCTTTCTTCTGCAAGGCTGAAATCTCTCCGTCTGGGAATGAGGAGAGTTTGCTTATTGTTCTTTGTTTAAATGTGCACTTTGGCTTTATAAATAGAGTTAAACACAGGCACTGGTTAGTCTGGCTGTACTTTTGGGGAATGCTGTTAGGAGGAGGTGATTAAGGGGAGAACATCTCCACACTGGGAGAGAAGAGAAGATTTCACCAGGGCCCTGGCTCTGGCTGGGGTGTTGGAGCTACAAGATAGCAGGAGAATTACAGATCCCTTGGTACAAGTCTCTAGAGCGAGAAGGAACATTCGTGCTGTGAAACCCAGTTGGGCAATGACTCAATAGTAAGGCATGGGAGCCACGAGTGGGTGAAGATCTCTGTTCACCTATCCCTTCCCCTTCCCAAATGGCACTATTACACAACCCAACAGGATTTCAATATCTGTTGTGTATGGATCAGAACTTTAATGAGGGCCACTACAATAAATGAAAGGCTGTCCTCCGTTGCAGAATCCCTCCCTGGCAAGTCATTTAACTCTCATTGCCTAGACCTTATGGCTCTTCTACCTTAGAACTAATAAGATAGAAGGTAAGGGTTTAAAATATGCAAAACCAAACAAAAATAAGGGGTAGCTAGGTGGTTCTGTGGATAGAGAGCTAGGTATGGAGACAGATGGTCCTGGGTTCAAATTTGACTTCAGGTACTTCCTAGCTGTGTGACTCTGAGCAAGTCACTCAACCCCAATTGCCTAGCCCTCACCACTCTTCTGCCTAAGATAGAAGGTAAGGATTAAAGAAAAAACTCCTATAAAGAACAGAAAAGGAGGACTGTATGTGGAACTGAATATCCATTATAGACAGTTTATATTCCAAAATATATAATACATTCCACATATTAGACGGATAGATAAAAATTAAATGCTTACTATGTGTTGTACTAAGTGCTAGGAATTCAAAGAAAGGAAGAGAGGAGCTTCTATTCTAATAGAAGGAGACAAATTAAGTGGAGGATAAATAAATGTGTGTCTCTCAAAGTTCTTTCTTGTTATGTTGTCAGATAAATTGTTCTGCTTCTGATCACTTCATTCTGCTTCAATTATTCGTTGTTTTCTCCTGTCATCAAGAGAAAGGTGGTGGAGCTCTGGGGCCCTCCACTTATCAGCCCTCACTCTCACCATGTGACCAGCCAGCCCAGCTTCTTATTTATTTCATCATGATTTCCCTCGGAACACTGTTTACTTTAGTTCTTCCAAATTTCTCGTTTGTTATATGGCACAATCTGTTCCCACCCACCATATACCTCTCCATTGGCCTCTGTGTGTAATCATTTTTCAGTTTTTCAGAGGCTGCTGTGTTCCATGTCTCATGGCCATACAACAACACTGGCAGAATATAATTAATCAAAATCTACTTCTGTTTAACTTGGGACCAACTCATTATCTGTTTGTACTGGCTGCTCCATTATATTCTTATGGGAGTGACCTATAGTTAGTCCATCTAGGCATTGTCTTCTGGGCAAAAGAGATTCGTTATCCACTTGGTCTTTCCTGTGTGGATGATTAGGCCAAACTCTTGATGGATAATTAATCTTTTTCAGAGGTCTCTGTAATGTTCCAGGACTTGATGAAACCAGCAAGATGTCATTTGCAAACAGCAGTCTTTGGAAGACCTCACCATCCAGAGTAAACTGATTTCCCTAATGGATGGTTGACTTTGGTGAGAATATATCTTCCTTTTTGACACCCTGACTGATTAAAAAACAAACAAACAACCTTTACCCTCCTCCATCTTTGAATTGGTACTAAATACTGGTTCCAAGGCAGAAGAGTAGTGAGGGCTGGGCAATTAGAGTTAAGTGACTTGTCCAGGGCCACAAAGCAAGGCAGTATGTGAGGTAAGATTTGAACCTAGGATGTCCAGTCCCTGGGCCTGACTATAAATCCACTGAGCCACCTAGCTGCCCTCCTCTTATGTAATTTTTTAATACCCTTGCTATCTTCTCCTTCTACATTCAGATATCTTGCAAATTAATTCTTCATTACTCTTACAGTTGTACTTTTTAGTATGGATTTCCTTTATTGGACCTTTGGTTCAGTTGACTCCCTGATCCCCCCATCTTTGTTCCCTTGAAAATCATTTTTACTCCCTCTATAAGTTAATTTGGGCCTTGGTAAAAAAGTAGTAAAAACGCTGGCAAAAAAAAAAAAACCAAACAGTTGATTATAGCAAGTTTTGAAGAATTTTTTCTTTTCTTATTTGTTGTTTTCATTTCTCTTTCATCTTTAAATTTCGTTGGGATGACTTAGCCAAGTTGGGTCTCTCATCAAGCTTTCTTTCTCCTGGTTTTACCCACCATGCCTCTCTCTGTTTCTGAGGTAATATCATTCATTATCTCCCACTGCTCTTCCTTTAAAGGTTTTACAAACAAATTTATATCCTACAACAATATTGTTGTTGGCTGGTCCTCCATCTCTGTGCTTGACACAGAAGTATTTGCTGACTAAAGCTCTTCACATCCCATCCAGTTATGAACACAGGCCATCTTTGGAATTTATGCCCTAGGGCACAACCTACTTCACTGGAGACCAAGTATGTGCAAATCCACTGTTTTGCTTGTTATATATGGTCCTGGACCTAGACTCCAGACAATGCCTTAGCCTCATAGGCCAACTCATCATCTGTCTGCTGCCATGACTTTCTCCTCCCTTGTCCCCCCTCCCAGTACTGTCCACACTAGTTCTGAGACATAGACATCCCTATTCAGTTCTTATAAAACTCATCCCTCCCCACTTCTGACCCCCTTCCCATTTGATTGGTGACTCAATGTATGCAAACAGGTCTCTAAACACAGTATACTGCTAGCTCTAGACAGAGACCATGCTTTAGCTTCATATTCCATCCAGCATCCACCCAGGCCGTCTCACCACCATCTCCTTTCTGCCACTGACCTATTTCTCACCACCTCGGTAGAATCCATATTAAAATTCACTAATCTAGGCACTGCTCTCCTAAACGTGATGTCTTCCCCTATTAGAATATAAGCTCCTTGAAGGCAGGGACTCTCTCTGAAAAAATGTATATCCCCACCAACAATGCTTGGTACTTAAGAAATGCAATAACCAACCTCTCTTCCTTCCTTCCTTCCTTCCTTCCTTCCTTCCTTCCTTCCTTCCTTCCTTCCTTCCTTCCTTCCTTCCTTCCTTCCTTCCTTCCTTCCTTCCTTCCTTCCTTCCTTCCTTCCTTCCTTCCTTCCTTCCTTCCTTCCTTCCCTCCTTCCTTCCTTCCCTCCTTCCTTCCTTCCCTCCTTCCTCCCTCCCTCCCTCCCTCTCTCCCTTCCTTCCTTCCTTCCTCCCTCCCTCCCTCCCTCTCTCCCTTCCTTCCTTCCTTCCTTCCTTCCTTCCTTCCTTCCTTCCTTCCTTCCTTCCTTCCTTCCTTCCTTCCTTCCTTCCTTCCTTCCTTCCTTCCTTCCTTCCCTCCTTCCTTCCTTCCCTCCTTCCTCCCTCCCTTCCTCCCTCCCTCCCTCCCTCTCTCCCTTCCTCCCTCCCTCCCTCCCTTCCTCCCTCCCTCCCTTCCTCCCTTCCTCCCTCCCTCCCTCCCTCCCTTCCTTCCTTCCTTCCTTCCTTCCTTCCTTCCTTCCTTCCTTCCTTATTTCCCCCTTCCCTTTCTTTCTTTCATTCCTTTGTTCCTTCTCTCTCCTCTTCCCCTTCCTTCTTTTGTTCCTTCATTCTTCCCTTCCTTCTTCTCCTTTCCTTTCCCCTTTTCCTTCCTTCTCTCTTTTTGTCTCCTTGTTGTAGGAATTGGTTTGCCTCAGTTAAACCTCTATACAAAATTATTGTAATTGGAGTTGATATCATTTCTACTGTTATTATTCATTTCTCATTATAAATAACTTGTTTAAGTAGGTCAAGATTGAGGTGTTTCAATTCCATGCATTATCTTTTTCTCATTCACTTTTTACTTTTAGCTTTAGACAAATTATTTTCTTTTCTCTAATGTTGGTGGCTCAGCTGAACACAGCCTGCTGATTTAGGGCTGGCTCCCATAACAATAACAAATCCTTTCCTGTTTGCTAAAATGCAGTCAACTGTATTTAATAACAAGAGTAGCTAATGCTTATATAGCACTTAAGTTTTTCAAAGTATTTTTCACATGCAATCTCATTTGGTAATATTATTTAGTGCTCACCCTATCCAGCACATAATGATTCTTTCTCAAAGAAAGTATTTATGATATAGAGGTGTGAGGCTTCTGTATAGTTTATGAGTCTTTGGCTTTTCCCATTCTTTGTTACTGTCCCATGCTTTCTGGTATATTCTCACCTTCTTCACCATTTAGTGTACATTGATTTAATTTGGAGAGTCTTATCAGTTTCTTGATTAAAGAACTATTTTACTAGAGGCCTAGAACTAAAGAACAACTAAATCTAAAGCTTCTTGGTTGATTTTCTCCACATTTTCTTCCTCTGAAAACAATATTGGCACAGAAGGTACAATTATTTTCATGGGAGCCTTTTGCAAATGCTTCCCTTGTGCCCTCTGGAATGTTTGTTTCATCTTAAACCCTTTCCTTTCTGACTGTTTCTGTCCTCTTACATTCACTAAGATCTGGTTCCCTCCTGGTGATATGGCATCTGGCTACCTTTGCCCCGGCATGGGCTGTACTTTCATATTTACTACCCTACTCAGTGGTCATGGTGGGGAAGTTGGAATACTCCTTGCTCCTCATTGCCACATCCAGATTCTCCTTTTATTATCATCATGCAGATCCTCTCATCTTTTGAGGTTCATTCAGTTCTTATTTATCACAGACTCGGGTTATTACCAACCTCCAAGACACTTTCCTTCTTTCCTCAATGAATTAATTCAGTGATTGTTTCATAGTTGTTCTTTCCTCCTGTACCTATAACTTAGGATTTTTAACAGATGTATCAACATTTCCTCAAACATCCCAATTTTCCAGGTTCTCAATTCATTTTCAATGAATTTCTCAACTGGTTTCCATCAATTTTTCCTCCACCCTACTTTCAGCTCCAAACAGAAATGGTCATGATCTTTATTTGTCATCACCCACAAAGAGTTCATGAACTCTGAACTTCCTTTATTTGACCATAATCTTAGAAAACCCTTACCTTCTGTCTTAGAATCAATATTAAGTATTGGTTCTAAAGCAAAAGGGTGGTAAAGGCTAGGCAACTGGGATTAAGTGACTTGTCCAGGGTCATATAGCTAGGAAATATTTGGGCTCAGATTGAACCCAGGACCTCCTATATTAATAATCTTTTGTTGCTCCCATTTTCCCTCTACCTTATAACTCCTAATGCTGTGCTTCATCTTTACTGTCCCTTCACCTTTCAGTTTTTTTCCAAGACCATTGTCTGTGCCAACTATACCCTCCATCCTTCCCCACCTCCATTCCTTGGTGACCCAGTTCAATTCTACACTTTCTTTTATTCTTGAGTTCCTTCTTCCATTAGCCTATTTTTCTCTGCCATCTCAGTTTTGGATTATTCTCACTCTCCATTCTGATGAACAAAGCTGGAGAAAATAATGGAACCATGCTGATTGGGTGCAGTACAAATTTATGTTTGTATTGCAAGCTAAATTGGGCCCCATGGCAGCAAGGTGATTACCTTTTTTTACTTCTCTAATCAATTCACTCTCCCCTCACTACAGGAGCTATTACAAACCTTTTCATCCTCCCTCAAACCTCCTAAGGCTTCCCCTTCCTCTATTCTCTTACCTGAGAACCTTATCTCAGATTTCACTGAAAAAACCGAGGCTTTCCTTTCTTTCCCCTTCCTCCCTATTTCACATCACTCGGATGCCTTCTTTGACTCGTTGTGTTGATTGGCTCTTGCTAGGCATTAGCTGACAGAAGCCACTTTGGGCTTGAACTGGAAAGTTCCCAAATACTTCCAGTATTGGTTTAGTCAGCTTCATTTAGGCAAGGAATGAAAAGCTGATTATACTGATTAGAATCAGCTTAGGGAACTTCGTCTGATCCAGGTATGTAAGGTTAGCAAACTTTCTTAATCACAAAGTCCTTGTGCTTGATAAGGTGGTGGTGGTGGTGGTGTCCTAGTACAGCCCATTCATTCATTTACTGTCCCCAAGGTTTCCCTCCTCCTCGGTCATCGCGGATCTGCCCAGCAACAACAATAGATGCGACAGAAGAGACCAAGAGATCTGGGGTGGTGACAGTGTTTTGCATTCCCTTGTATACCAAGCTACCATTTTTTCATGTTCTCAATGGACTTCAGGGCTTGGAAACCTTAATATTGAATGCCTATGACTAATCAACTATCTTTGCGTGCTTCTATTCCTTCTTGGTATGCATCCCATGATCTCTGAATATCTATCTCTCTGCCACGGTCTCATGAAGAGATATGTTCTTCTTGTCAAAGTAAACCTTTCTCTATATGCCCAAGTGATGCGGTTCCATCCTGTTTTCTCCAGAAGATTGTTGCCTTTATCATCTCTACTCTCTTACTAATTATCCCTCTATCTTGCTACCTACAAACATGCCCATATCTCTTCCAACCTTAATAAAATTCCCCACTTGATCAGATCATCCCCACTATCATCCTCTACCTCTCCTCCCTTTTGGAGGCTAAACTCCTTGAGAAGAGTGTCCAATAGATACCTCCACTACTCTTTGTCTCACTTGCTTCTTACATCTTTGCAGGCTGGCTTCTGATCTCTTTATTCAACTGAAACACCCTCTCCAAGGCTATGAATGATCTCTTAATTTCAACCACCTTATGGTTTTTTCTCCATCTTCATCCTTCTTGATCTTTCTGTAAACTTTGATATTGTTGATCATCTCCCCTCTTCTCCTCCATGCTCCCCACCCCAGGTTTTTATGACACTTCTCTCTTATGCTTTCCCATTTGTCTAGTTGCTCTTTTGCTAATTCTTTCTCCAGATCTTGCCTGCTAACCATGGGTGACTCAGAAGGCTCTATTCTGGATCCTCTTTTCTCCTTCTCGACTGTTTCATTTGGTGATATCAATTTCCATGGATTCGATTATCATCCCAATGCAGATGATTTCCAGCTATTTTTATTTAGGGTTACTTTCTTCCTTGACCTCTAATCTCATGACTTCAGTTGCCTATTTGACATTTTTAACTCGATGTCCCATAGACTTCTTGAACTCAACATGTCCAAAAAGTAAACTCATTATCTTTCCTCTCAAATCCTCCTCTCATTCTAACCTCCTTATTACTATATTGTTGAGGGTGTCACAACCCCTGTCATCCAGGTTCTCAATTTAGGTGCCCTCCTGGACTCCTCACTCTTTCTCACTTGCTGCCCCCATGTCCAAACTATTGTCACAGCCTGTTGTTTACCTTTTGTAACATCTCTTCCATAAACCCCCTTCTCTCCTCAAATACTGCCACTGCTGTGTAGATCTTTATAATCTCACTTCCACATTCAATAGTCTAGTTTGCTGGTGGGTCTTCCTGCCTCAGTCTCTCCCCATTCCAGGCTATTTTCCACCTAGCAATCAAAATTATCTTCCTAAAACAGCAACATACTGACCATATTCCTCCTTGATGCACATCATCATTGCAGAAACTTAAGGAGATTATACAGGATTGAGAGACATTTTTTTTTAATATCATGGATTAGTAAAGTCAAAATATTCTTTTTTTTTTTAAAAGAAACTCTTACCTTCTGTCCTAGAATTTATGCTCAGTATAAGTTAAGGTGGAAGAGTGGCAAGGCAATAGGGGTTAAGTGACTTGTCCAGGGTCACACAGCTAGGAAGTGTCTGAGGCCAGATTTGAACCCAGGATCTCCCATCCCTAGACCTGGCTCCCTATCCACTGAGCCACCTCAGTGACCCCCAAATATTCTTTATTTAAAAATTCTTACATTCAGTCTTAGAATTTATAATAAGTATAGTTTGCAAAGCAGAAGAGGGGTAAGGGCTAGGCAACTGCAGTTAAGTGACTTGCCCAGGGTCATACAGCTAGGAAGTGTCTGAGGCCAGACTCAAACCCCAAATCTCCTTTTTCCAGGTTTGACTATCTACTGAATCACCTAGCTGCCTTCAGAGTCAATATATTCCTTACCAAGTGGCAAACCTGCTAGTGATGAGTCTCTCTGTGATTAGATGGTCCTCAGGAAGCAGGTTGGGTTTGGTTGCCCAACCCAGAGATGTCAAACAGGTAGCCCATGGACCATATGCAGCCTGCACCATTCTAGTGTAGAGCAGAAATCAGATTAAACTATAATTGGGGAAATACTTACCAAAATAAAAAAGTACAACAAAACCTAGATAATAATATGTAGTTTTCTAAGGTAATATGTATCTGCATGGATCCTCATATATGGTGGTGGCCCTTATTTCTATTTGAGTTTGATGCTAAGGCCTTTTCAATGTGGTAGGATCTAACAGAAATGATGCTCTATTGACATAGCCTTTGAGAATCCAAAATACATACAAAGAATTGGAAACTGAGGGAGCAGCTGGATTGCTTAGTGGATTGGGAGTCAGGCCTAGAGATGGGAGGTCCTAGGTTCAAATTTGACCTCGGACTGTGAGATTTAAATTAATGTGCAATACTTACAAGTATTATTTTTATAATGTTTATTATCTGACAAAACAGAACCACAGGACTAAGTTTTTCTACCTGTTCAAAAATCCCCGCTCCACCAAAGCTGCAACAGGAAGGAAAGAGAGCTAGACACAGAACTCCATCCAATTTATCTCCCGTCTATGACAGCACATAATGACAGGAAGTGAGTAGGGTGTTGGGAATCATAGTTTTTCTGGGAATTGTAGTTTTTAGGGCAACAGATTTAAATTACACAGGACACATCCTAGCTGTGTGACCTTGGACGAGTCACTTAACCCCTATTGGCTAGCCCTTACCACTTCTGCCTTGTAATCAATACACAGCATTGATTCTAAGATGGAAGGTAAAGGTTAAAAAAAAATTGAAAATTGAGGGCATGCCCATCAATTGGGAAATAGCTAAACAAATTGTGGAAATGATGGTAATGGAATATTAGTGTGCCATAGGAAATGAGCAGAATAATGAAAAAAAAAACTTGGAAAGAACTACATGGGATAATGAACAGCAAAATGAGTAAAACTAAGAGAACATCATACAGTCACAGATTCAATACTTGAAGAAAAACTTGTGAGTGTTCACCTCCAGAGAATGAGCTGAAAAATGAAAACATGAAAGATGTGATCTATGTATACATGTTTATCTCCCAGAGGATTGGTATCTTCTATGATGAGGGGAGGGGAGAAAGGGGCTGAGATACTTGTAAATAAATTCTATTAAAAAAAAAGAATTCAAGGCACACTGGTGACCATGAGGATGTGTAGCAAAAGGACCTTGTGGAGGTAGTTTCCTAAAAAAAAAAAAGAAAAGACTCTCCTAATAATTCTGAACTGTGCTTCTGATTCTTGAGACTTCAATCCCGTGCTTTACCCAGGAATATCCATAAATTCTTGCAATGTTCTTGCCCTGGAATAGGCATCTGCTAAACTAGTCCCCTTTCTCCCACTTATGGGTTCCTCCTGGAACCTGTGTTTTGAGGAGAGACTCAAGATAGTCAAACTATTTACTCTTTCTGACTTAAAAAAAAGTTTAATTAATTAAAATTAAGAATATTTTTCCATGGTTACATGATTCATGTTCTTCCCCCCTCCCCCCTTCCCTAGCCAACAAGCAATTCCACTGGGTATTACATGTGTCATTGATCAAGACCTATTTCCATATTATTGATATTTGCACTAGAGTGACCATTTAGAGGCTACATCCCCAATCATGTCCCCATCGACCCAGGTGATCAAGCAGTTGTTTTTCTTTTGTGTTTCTACTCCCACAGTTCTTCATCTGGATGTGGATAGTGTTCTTTTCTCATGAGTCCCTCAGAATTGTCCTGGATCATTGCATTGTTGCTAGTAGGGAAGTCCATTACATTCGATTGTACCACAATGTATCAGTCTCTGTGTACAGTGTTCTCCTGGTTCTGCTCCTTTCACTCTGCATCACTTCTTGGAGGTTGTTCCAGTCTCCATGGAATTCCTCCACTTTATTATTCCTTTGAGCACAATAGTATTCCATCACCAACACATACCACACTTTGTTCAGCCATTCCCCAATTGAAGGGCATCCCCTCGTTTTCCAATTTTTGGCCACCACAAAGAGCACAGCCATGAATATTCCTGTACAAGTCTTTTTCCTTATCTCGTTGGGGTACAAACCCAGCAGTGCTATGGCTGGATCAAAGGGCAGACAGTCTTTTATCGCCCTTTGGGCATAGTTCCAAATTGCCCTCCAGAATGGTTGGATCAATTCACAACTCCACCAGCAATGCATTAATGGCCCAACTTTGCCACATCCCCTCTTCCTGACTTTTCTGACCCCCACTCTCCTCCTGCCTCACTCTCTTTCCCCTATTAGATAGTAAGCTGTCTTTCTCTTTCTTGCATTTGTATCTCCAGGGCTTAGCACACTGCCTGGCCCACAGTAAGCCCTATTAATGTATGTGTATTGCCTTGCTAACTAGTGGTGATGCTCCATTGCTTGTTACTGAGGAATTATCAGTATCTTCTAAAACTCTAGTTGTTTTGTCCTACTTATTGCTCTGGTGCTGAGCCTTGTGCTATATTTTAAGGGTGATAAGAATTTCGTCCTAGCCCTCAAGGAGCTTATAATTTATTCAGCTGTAATGGGATATGTATACTGTCCAGGGCCCTAGAGAGGTACAGAACAAAGTATACTTTTGAGAACTGAGGGAGAAGGCTCCTATCAGCTCAGAGGATTAGGAAAGATTTCTCAGAGAAGCTTCTATTTGGATTGAGTTTTAAAAGATGAGTAGATCACCTCTTGACAGAGAAGTGGCTTACTCAGGAGGAAGAACAATATATACCTTTGCAGACACAGCCAAGGTGGGAAGATTTTTGTTTTTCCTTAACTGATTAATATTGGTTAGAATGGATTTGTTCACTCCCACCCCCACTCCTACCCCAGGGGTAGGATAGGAGGGTAAAGGGGAATAGGGATTAGGTAAGAAAAAAAAAAGAAAAAGAAAACACAATCATTGATATATTAAAAAAAAAACCCCTTACCTTCTGTCTTAGGATTGATACTAAGTATGAGTTTCAAGGCAGAAGAGCCTATCCCTCAATCCTAAACATTTTCTCTTCTTACTTAGAATCGTAGATCTTAGAATCTTAGGGCTAAGCAAATGGGGTTAGGTGACTTGCCCAGGGTCACACAGCTAGGAAGTGTTTGGGACCAGATTTAAACCCAGGATCTCCTGTCTCCAGGCTTGATCATCCAGCTGCCCCAGTTGAGGTATTTAAAAAAAAATACAGAAAAGGGAACAGAAGGAAAGAAGGAAGCATGGACAAGCAGGACAGCTTTGAAAGGTGAGTGTTGAATTTATTATATCCATGATGCCTAGATTTGTTTCTTTGTTTTATTGCTACACACATATATATTTCTAGATCTGTATTAGTTTCTAGAAATAGATAAAATTATAATAGTAATACTAGGCATTCTTGCTTTTCCCTTGATCTTGTTGCAAAGGCTTCTAGTGTTTCTCTACTATATATATATATACTGCTGACTTTGGTTTTAACTAGGTAATATTTACCATTTTAAGGAAAGGCTAATTTATTCCTCCCATCTTTTTAGTGTTTTTTAAACTCTTACTTTATCTTAGTATCAGTTCTAAGAAGGAAGAGTGGCAAGGGCTAGGCCATCAGGGTTTAGGGACTTGTTCTGCATCATATAGCTAGTGAGTGTCTGAGGCCAGATTTGAAACAATGTTCTCCCAATTCCAGTCCTGGCTCTATATCTACTGTGCTATCTAATGCCCCTAATATATTTTTTAAACAGAAATACATGCCATATTTTGAGGAGCTTTCTTCTGCTTCTGTTCACATAAACATGATTTTGATTTGTTTTTGTTATTAAGGTGGTCTATTAAGTTTATGGTTTTCTTAATATTGAATAAATATTTGTGATATAAACCCAGTCTGGTCATACCATATAATATCTTAATATATATTTCTATAGCCTCCTCAGTAACATTTTATTAAAAATGTTTTGTATTGACATTCATTGCAGATGTTGATCTTGGATGTACCTAGAGACAATTTATCACAATAAGAAAAGTTTCATTAATTCTTATATTTTTAAAAAATAGAAATGGCATTATATTTTGCCAAAAGAGCTTGTTTTGTGTCTTCCTGTTTGGGTATCAAGTCTATTTATATTATAGAAGTGATTTGGTATGATCTTTTTCTATTTTTGCAAAAAGTTTAATAACATTGGAATTAATTGCTTTTTGAATGATAGAATTCACTTGTAAAACCATTTGGCTTTGGCATTTTTTTGTGAGTTCATTTGTGTCTTGTTCAATTTATTTTTCTGAGACTGGTTATTTAAATTCTCTATTTCATATTCTATTAACCTGGATATTTTAGATTTTGGTATTTATTTATATCAAAATTTTTAGTGAAAAACTGGGCAGAATAATTTTTAACAATTCCTTTTATTTCCTCTTCATTTTTAGGAATCTTTTTTCATTTTTGATATTGGAAATCTATTTCTTTGCTCAAAAAAGGATAGATTATCTAATGGTTTATCTATTTTATTAATTTTTATAATCCTCAATTTTATTGATTTATTCTTATTTTCTTCAATCTCATCTTCAAGTTTTGTTAATCTTATCTTTGATTTTCAGAATTTCCATTTTAGCATTTATTTGGTAGTTTATAATTTCTACTTTCCCTATCATTTTGTTTTTTAGTAATATTTCTTGTTATTTCAAGGAGTCAATCAGTTCTGTTTACTCTTTTAATTTTCAGGGAGTATGGACTCTTAAGTAAGGTTTTACACTTTTTGTCCTAAATGCTCTATTTTCCTTTCAAGTCTTTTTTTCCCCAAAGCTCTTATTTAATTTATAATTTTATTTCTAAATATCATATTTCATTCTGGTTCTCTATAGTTCTGTGGTTGAATCATCTTTTTTTCTTTCTCCCTCTGAGGCTCTGTTTTCAATTGTTTTGAAGTTATTCTCTTGTTCCTGATTTTACTTCTTAGACCATAATATTTTGTCACAATTTTCTGTTTACACATATCTCTGTTTCCTCCCATACTCTTATATGAGATGGACAGGCCCTGCTTGGTTCTTATCACTATTTCCTAGCCTCTTGCTATTTATTTCTACCTCCTGTCTGCTTCCAGAGTCCTAGCTGGTTTCAGGTCCTTCTGGATTGTTTGGTGTCAGGATGTCTATAGACTTCCAGTTTTGTTAGAGCCTTGCCAGGGCTTGGTCCCATATCCAAGGGCAGATTATTCAAAACCTTTTTGCTTTTAGTGGCAACTAAAGCTTACTAGCTTTCTTGGATCTGGAGTACAGAGTGTCTCAGGTGTCAGGAGTGCTTCTGATATAAATACTGGAAGGCTCCTGCTTTATTCTAATTTAAAAAAAAAATCTGAACTTAGATTGCTTTTCTGGGTGGGCTTGCTTTCCTGTGTTTTTGTATAGTCCTGGTCTTGGTGAAGCTTTTATTGTAGTTTTATCTTCAGATGCATTGATCCTTATTTATGCTGATAATTTTTTATTTTATTGAAAAAAATTCTAAATGTAAACACTAAAGAGAGCATTTCTATATATACTGAAGAGGATTCTATATGAAGTAGTCAATTTTCATTTTATATCACTAACTCTGAAAATATATATATGTATATAGTCATTCTTCAACTTTCTCTGGATAACATTCTTAGAAAGTACATTGAACCTATGGGAAATGGAAAGTTACTTTTATGAGATCACCAAAAACTAATCTTTTACTAAAAATTGCTGAAAGTACACTCTTCTGCATAAAATTTTTTATAACAAAACATTAATTCTGGTCATATATATTTTTCCCAACACAGTAACTTTGAAATAACCTGTAAAATGCAGTTCACAAGATAAAATTGGTAACATGCAAAACATTTTTCTCTCACTAGAAATCCCCTAGAATTCTGTGATCTTTTATGCTAACATCTCAATAAAACGATCATTGATTTTAGACAGTGTTCACTTTTCATAACTCATGAAAGTTGTAATACTAGTGGCAGCTAAATGGCTAAGTGGAGAAAGAGCCAGGCCTAGAGACAGGAGGACCTGGATTCAAATTTGACTTTGGACACTTCCTAGTTGTGGGACCCTGAGAGGTCATTTAACCCCAGTTGCCTAGCCTTCACCACTCTTCTATCTTAATGATACTTAATCTTATTACTTATTGTTGGTTATACTTAATATCTATTTAAAGGAGAAGGCAAAGGTTTTTTAAAAAATCTAAAGCATCACAAATACTAATACAAATAATTAAAACTTTAAAAAATCTGAATCTTATCTTCCACTGTGTCAGATGGTAGTGTGAGGGCATTATCCTCTATAGCATGTTGCCATAAACTTCTCTACTTTGGTGGTCTTCTGAAAACCAAGGGAGAAGTTTCTGGGATGTTCCTTGTTGCTGTTGGAAGACTTCCAAGACTATCAAGATCTCACCTCCACCAACATTCTATCTTTTACAAGTGGTGGAGATAGCATTGGCTATCATGAAGGACACACCAGTTTGAAATGAACCATCACCCACCTCTGCATTATGTACCATTTGAGATCCTTAATGGTCTTCTGGCTGACAATGACAGCAGACATTTGGAAATGAATTTATCTACTCTAACACCTTTATTTTGTCGTTAAGGTGCATCACTGACTTTGCACACTTGGGTTTAGAGCCCAGTGGACTTGCACTATGCTTTTGGGGACATCCTTGCAGCACAAAACTGGAATTTTAAGACTAAAAATGAAAATGTGCAGCAAATGCACGGAGAGCTCTTTACTTTACTGGGGTAGGGTGAAAAAGAACAGTGAAGCTCCTAATAGGATACTGGCTGCTTCACAAACTTGTGTGCATTGAGCCTCTAATTCTTTTTCTTTACTGTGCATAGTTGGAAATATGCATGAAAGTGAAAATGAGGTTATTAATAAAATCCTTGGAATGCTTGAAGATGTGAAAGCCAGAATCCATGAATATTGAGGGCTGACTATATATATACACATATATTTCCACATATTACTTTCAAATTGATCTTGCTAGTCTTTGTTTTCTGGACCTTTGAGTGTCAGGGTCTGCTTGTTGGTGCCTAGAGCTTCTAAGGTATTCACTTTGGTCCTTTTGGGGACAGTTTTGGCTCTTTCTGAGGTTGTCTTCCACTCTTATTACTTCCAGATACATAGCTGGCTATACGTGTCTGGTTCATTGAGTTAGGAGGATGGACTTGTTTGCCTGCTGTGGTGCCGAATTTGCTGGTGGCATCCTTTCCTATTGTTCATCAGCTTCTGCCTGACTTTTTTTTTTAATATATTTTATTTGATCATTTCCAAGCATTATTCGTTAAAGACATAGATCATTTTCTTTTCCTCCCCCCCACCCCCCATAGCCGACGCGTAAGTCCACTGGGCATTAGATGTTTTCTTGATTTGAACCCATTGCTTTGTTGATAGTATTTGCATTAGAGTGTTCATTTAGAATCTCTCCTCTGTCATGTCCCCTCAACCGCTGCAGTCAGGCAGTTGCTTTTCCTCGGTGTTTCCACTCCCATAGTTTATCCTTTGCTTGTGCATAGTGTTTTTTTCTCCTGGATCCCTGCAAGTTGTTCAGGGACATTACACCGCCCCTAATGGAGAAGTCCATCACCTTCGATTATACCACAGTGTATCAGTCTCTGTGTACAATGTTTTCCTGGTTCTGCTCCTTTCGCTCTGCATCACTTCCTGGAGGTTGTTCCAGTCTCCATGGAACTTCTCCACTTTATTATTCCTTTGAGCACAATAGTATTCCATCACCAACATATACCACAGTTTGTTCAGCCATTCCCCAATTGATGGGCATCCCCTCGTTTTCCAGTTTTTGGCCACCACAAAGAGCGCAGCTATGAATATTTTTGTACAAGTCTCTTTGTCCATTATCTCTTTGGGGTACAGACCCAGCAGTGCTATGGCTGCCTGACTTTTTAAAAAATGATGCTCTGGGGCAGAAGGAGTCACTCCTTGTAGTTTTTCATTGGCATTCTTGATCATTATTGGTCTTGTTTGAATTTCAGATTTTCTAAAGTAGATATGTGGGACCTACTCAGTCTGCCTCTATTCAGGTACCCATTTTGGGCAGGAGTGTTTAATAGTCTTTATAGATCTTTGATAGAGTGGATGTGGGAGAGTCCAGCTCCTCCAAGACCTTTCATGTTACCATTTTAACTGGAAATCCTTGTAGTTTTTCTTCATTTGCCACGGCTGTTCTCCAAATAAGGACCATGATGTCAGTAACCCACTAAAATGTCTTTGAATCACCAAATTTAGGATTATGAGATTTAGATTCAAAAGATACCTTGGAGGTGACTTAATCCAAATATTTGATTATACAGAGGAAGAAACTGAGGCAGAGAAAAGTCCTGTTATGCCTCATTTTCTTCCCTATTTATAATTGCCCTAATTTTTGAGTTCCATCCTCTGTCCTTATAGGTTAGGAAGGCACTTACCATTTCAATTCTATAAATTCTCCCAGACTGTAGGCCATGTTGCATCAGTCTTGTTTCTTTGGCTCTAGTTGGTAGTCTGATGACTTTGAGTCCCTAAAGTCCTAACCTCGTCCCTTGAGGGGCTTTCTGTTTTGGCATAAGCAATTGGCATGACACATATGCACTGACTAGTGAAGGTGGTTTTCCCTTAGTCTCACCATCTTCATCCGTGATTTTAAATGAATATCTAGGCCCAAGATCCTTTGAGTTCTTTAAGTAGAAACAATCCTGGATTTTCTCACCAGTTCCATTCCTCATCAATCACTACATAAATGGGAATATAAAGACAAAAGTGAAACTCTTACTGACTTCATGGAGCTTACATTATATCGGGGAAAAAACATACATTCACACAAACCTACATACATATATACACACATATGTGTGGTTTATGTTTATATATATATATGTACATATATATATATATATATATATATATATATATATATATATATATATATATATATACCTCAAATAGAAAATATAATTATGAAGGTAATTTGTCAAATTAGGTAAATTTGTAAATTTAAATTAAATTAAAAAAAGGTAAATTGTCAAAATAATAAAAATAAATGCAGGCCTTTAGGGGAGGGGATAGGTATTAACAACTGTGGCTGTTGGGAATGGCTTTGTGCAGAAGGTGATTATTGAGCTAAATCTTGAAGGAAACCAGGGATTCCAAGAGGTGGGGGTGAGCGATGCATTCCAAGCATGTAGATGGAAGATGGAAGTGTTCTTAGTTTGGCTCCATGGCAGAATGCAGGAAGGTAATAATGTGGGTGATGTTGGAAAGACCCAGAGACTGGAGGAGGGATAAAACTAGCAACTGACATTTATAGAGTGCTCTAAAGTTTGCGAATTGCTTTATATAAATTAACTTCTTTGCATTTCACAGCAACTGTCTGAAGCAGGTAGTATAGGTATTATTATCCTCACTTTCTACATTGATGCTCAGAGAGATTAAGCAGTCTCTTGTCAAGTATTTATTAAGCACCTTACTATGTCCCCAGCATTCCACCAAATATCTAAAAAGACCATTAAGCACTCCTGGTCAAGATGGCTTCCTGAATGGAGGCAGGTACCTACCACATACCTATTGTAGTAAAAACCTGAAATTCAAACAAGAGAGACAATGCTCATTTGGGGGGAGTTTAGTTCTCCTTGAGGAATACGAGAAAAAAAAAGGGAAGTCAATGCAAGGTTTACACATATAAATATGAGCTCAGAAAATTACTAGAAATCCACAATTAAAGAGGAAAGGGGAGAAACTACTAGTCATATCTAGCATTTTCTAGTTTTGTACCGTCACTCAAGTCTCAAACCCTCCCAAGTCGCAATGAAGGGTAGTTTGGGTATGATGGGTTTATTTTAGCTCAGTAGTTCCATCCCTCCTAGCTTCAGCAGAGCAGCGAGGTGCCCCAGTGGGAAGTATTGGATTTGGAGTCAGAGTCAAACCCTTGCTAGCACGGTGACCTTGGGTAAGTCAGTTGCAGCCTCATTTTCCTAATTTGAAAAATGAGGTAGGTTGGATTGGAAGGGCTCTAAAGGTATCTTCTCTCTCTAAATCGTATGATCCCTCAGAGACTAGGGACACTGTTACTGTATCTTTAGGAGGGAATGGAATCTTGGCGAGTTACAGTTTAACTCACATTTGTAACGATTGGTAGTTTATTCTTTTGGCGATCCTGTTAACTGGGATGGCTAGAGAGAGTCTGAGCACAAAGATGTGAGCACGTCTTTCCTGAGATAATTACGCTCTCTCTTATCTGTCAAAGAAACATTAGGACAAGAGTGCTTCTAGAAATTGGCCATTCTGTCTGTGGAAGAGTCGTCGCTTGTAGCTGGTGATTAGGGGCAACCCAGGCTAGGAGCTTTCTTACTGTGATCCATTGTCGAAATATTTAACTGTCTTCGTATTGTTTCTTCCACTGTCGATACATCCCATTATCAGGAACATTAAAGCTTGTTAAAACTTAGAAGACAAGGGGATTTGTTGTTAGGAGAGCAAAAGCTAATTGGAAAGAGGTTTCTTTGGATTATTTAATATTTAATAAACTAGCGGTGGGTGCTCAGAGCTAATTAATTCAGAAGAGTTATTGGTCATTATTTGGTCTTAATCATTATTTAGTCTTGTTTGAATTTCATTTCCAATTATTTATGAAGAAATAGCAAAGCATAATGCTTGAGTGCATCAGAACCCAGGATCAGAATTAATAAGGCGCACGAGCCTGTAGCAGTTATAAAGAGAGGAGTAACTGCTCCATCTTGGTTAGCATAGATGTATGCTAGGCATGATTCCAAATGATCTGATATTTCAGGTTTGGAATTAGGATGAAACAAGAGGAGGGAGAGAAAATATGGATTGCAAACTATCTGAAAATGAATATTAAAAATTGAACTGACATAAAAAATAAAAAGAACACAAAAGGCGAAAGAAGAGAATGAAATGCCATTCATAGATCATCTAACAGTTAATGAAGGGAAGTTTTGGCCTTATTTTGGAAAGGATAGACAACAAAGATAAAACATTAATTCAGTCAAGAGTAGCTTTCCTGCCTCTTTGTTGGCCATACTAGTCTGTGAATCACAAATCTAAGGGAGGAGAGCAAGTCCTGCTTCCTTATGAGTTGGCTTTTATACTTAGGTCACTTGAAAGCTACAGCAATGGTCCAAGCCTTAGCCCACTGGGTTTTAAGTCTTGAGGATAGTTTCAATACCATTCCTTTATTTATTTGTTTATTTATTTATCTATTCATTTATTTTTTAAAAAACCTTGGGGGCAGCTGGGTGGCTCAGTGGATTGAGAGTCAGGCCTAGAGACGGGAGGTCCTAGGTTCAAATCTGGCCTCAGATACTTCCCAGCTGTGTGACCCTGGGCAAGTCACTTGACCCCCATTGCCTAGCCCTTACTTCTCTTCTGCCTTATAACCAAGACACAGTATTGATTCTAAGATGGAAGGTAAGGATTTAAAAAAACAAAAAAACAAAAAAAATAATCATTACCTTCCGTCTTAGAATCAATACTGTGTCTTGGTTATAAGGCAGAAGAGAAGTAAGGGCTAAGCAATGGGGGTTAAGTGACTTGCCCAGGGACACACAGTTAGGAAGTATCTGCGGCCAGTGAACCTAGATCTAATCCTTTCTCTGGGTCTAACTCTTAAACCACCGAGTCACCTAAGCTGCCCCCCTCCCCAATACCTTTTAAAGAATATCCAAATTTGAAAAATACAGTGATTCGCCATGGGAAGGAGGGAAATGAACAACTCATTGGATCAGGAAAAAGCTGTTCTTTTCTAGGAGGTAGTCCCTGCGAGCCTGGATGTGAGTTAGGAATTCCAAGAAGCCAAAGTAAAGAGGGAAATCGTTCCAGACACAGGGAATGGACTTTGCAAAGGCATGGATGTGGGATATGGAATGTTGCATACAGAGAAGAGCAAGAAGGTCAGTTTGGTTGAAGCTATATATTTGGTAAATATATAATATGATATATTTATACACATACATACATACACACACACACACACACACACACACACATAAAGTATATAATCATTCTGGAAAAGTACTTTGGAACCTGATTTTGAAAGGAGTTTGTAATGGTAGAAATTTAAGGCTTTTGGGAGAGATTATAATATTGCAATGGTTAAAGTGTGGCTACAGGATTTATGTAATATTGAACAATGGCCGCCAAGGAATTTACTTATGAAATTCCTAAAATGAAACACTCAAGTCAAAATGGAGTTTATGGAGGTTTAATCACACTGGGAGTAGGGAAAAGGATAGGGAGAGAAGGAGAGAAGAGAAAAGGGAAAGGGGCTACTCAACCTCTGACCAAGGCAGAGGGAGTTTTAGGCCCAAAGGCCCAGGTGGAAAGAATCAGTCCTTAACTCACGTGACCGATCTAAAGGAAAGCTGTCTGCGGGCATCCTCTCTGTCCAAGCTCCTAACACCAACTCCCGTTTCCCTCTCTCCACAGGAAGTGAGCGAATTCCAGAGGCTGTTCCCTACCTCACTTCCTGTGTCTCACAAATGCCAATGGTTGGCTCTAGCTTGGCTTAGGACAGCCCAGGTGGGCAGTTAGTTATTTCTGATTTGTCATTGACTAGCACATGCCCGTGTAGTGTGGGTGTGCACAATTTTTGGGTGCTAGACCAAGATGGAGACTTTTAAAATTCACAGTTAAATACTAAAAAGAGGAGCTTGCATTTTCTACTAAAGTCAAGGGGGAATCACTGAAAGGTCTTCCACAGATGAATCACATGGCTAGACCTGCCCTTTAGGAATATCAAAATGGCAACCCCAAGGAGAAAGGATAGGAACAGGGAAAGACTTGATACCGAAGACCCTGCCAAAGGCGATTGAGATCTGGACTAGGGTGGTTACGGAGCGAGTAGAGAGAACAGGCTGCCTAGTACAGTACATAAAGGAGTAAAGCTCCGAAGAGAGCTGGTTCCCTAGCTAGGTAAGGGTCTGTGGTAGGAGCTATCAGGCTTCCTCATGCCTTCCTCTCCCCTTTGTGCCCCCTCAAAACATAGGTTCCATCTTGTTTCCTCTTCCCACAAGATGAATGAGTTTCTTTTAAAAGGCAACCCAGTTGTCCTGGGGACCTGATTGGTTGCTGCCTTCCTGACAGAACATCACAACAGAAGTGAGGCACAACCTGTGACTGTACACTTGAGTTTCCTGGTCACTTGAGAGCACAGTAGCCCAATCCACATGGAGTCTGGGGTCCCTTCAACTTGGGAAATGTCTGAAGACAATGTGAGTTACCACACCTTGCCTTATTGACCAGACACGGTTCCATTTGGAGTTGGGAAACTGTGTGTGTGTGTGTGTGTGTGTTTCAAGAAACCAAGAACAACTCTATCTTTGTTGTACAGTCATGCTATGTTAAAACTAAGTAAACTTTTTGTTAACTGATAAATGACTTATAAATGTCTCATTTCATTAAAAAACAAAACAAACCCCCTTCCCTTCCATTTTGGAATCAAAACTGTGTATTGGTTCCAAGGCAGAAGAGGAGTAAGGACCAGGCAATGGCAGTTAAGTGACTTGCCCAGGGTCACACAGCTGGGAAGTGTCTGAGGCCCGATTTGAACCCAGGGTATCCCATCTCTGAGCAGGGCTCTCAATAAATGCCCCAGAAATGCTTCATTTCCATCTGAAGATTGAACCTGAATCACTAGGATTTCAGTGTCAGATTTGCTCCTAGCAGTATTAGAAGGAGGATTTAAAGTGATTTGTTTCCTGACACCAAAACCAGAACTCAAAATACAATGACCTCTCACGGACAGCTGAGAATCCATGCTGGCCTGGCACCCCCTCTGCAGTGTCTTCCTCATTGACCTGGGAGGGAGTAGTTATGGGGCCAAATGAGCTACAGAGAGCAGGAAGTGGGTGTGTGTTGTTGCTGGGTCTTCTTGGCTAGAATCAGGGTATTTGCTCTCTTATCTCTTTTTTTGCTTGGCACCTCCATAAAAAGGGGAATATCTTTTCCCCATTTATTTCAGGCCATGCTTTCCTTTCCCTGCTTCCCTCTCAGGTCAGCTGTTTTCCCTGTGTCCAGCTGTGCCCACATCACACAGATGATCACCCGCCTCTGCTAATTAACACCAGTCCTGTTAATGATTAAGTGTAATAGCTCCCACATGGGGGGGGATGGAAAATTTCCTAGCCAGGGGAAAGACTAGTGGGGTACCTCGGGAATGGTTCTCCTGGATCTGAACATTCTATAGACAGTAGGAGGCTGGGAGGCAGGTCCCTGGCGTGCTTCTGGGGCAGCTCAGCAGGAGGTATGGGGAGTGGGAAGGCATTTGAAAGTCATAATCCTCCTGAGGGCTTAGCAGAGGGCACCAGGAACCCTGCAATAAGAGCACAGCTTCAGTAGGAGGGAGGCAAGCCTTTCTTTTCTCTTCCCCATGCCCCCAGATTATGTGTGTTTTAGGAGAAGGGAAGGGGCTCCAGATTATTTTGGAGTTTGGGAGGGAGAAGACAGTGAGGACAATGATAATAATAATAATGTTTAGTTATTTTCAGTCATTCCTTTTTGAGATATTCTTTTTTTTTAACCCTTA
Organism: Monodelphis domestica; assembly: GCF_027887165.1. NCBI lineage: Eukaryota > Metazoa > Chordata > Mammalia > Didelphimorphia > Didelphidae > Monodelphis > Monodelphis domestica. The sequence goes on along the minus strand of NC_077231.1, from coordinate 29,976,803 downwards.
CCTTCCATCTTGGAATCACTGGGTTTTGGTTCCAAGGCAGAATAGTAGTAAGGGCTAGGGAATGGGGGTTAAGTGACTTGCCCAGGGTCACACAGCTAGGAAATATGTGAGGTCAAATTTGAATCCAGGACCGCCTGGCTCTCAATCTACTGAGTCACTTAGCTTCCCTAATAGTAATTATTAATAACTAGTTAATAAAAATAACTAGCCTTTATATGGTACATTAAGATTTTAAATGTATTTTACATATTTATCTTATTTGATACTCATAGCAGCCTATTATTTTTATTCCTCCTTTATTATTATTATCTCTATTTTATAGCCAAGGAAACTGAGGCAGGTTAAATGACTTGCCAGATTACATAGCCAGTAAGAAATCCAAGGCAGGATCTGAACTTAAGTCTTCCTGACTCTTGGTCCCAAACTCTCTCTACTGCATCATCTTGCAATTCTTTGCCATTAGCCACTCCATTCCCCACCCCTTGGGAGGTGGGAGGTCTGGCGTGAACCCCAGAACAACTTGGAAAGAAGTTGGTCGAAGGGTGGGACAGAGAGGAGGTGTGGAGAGTTGTGGTGGTAGGAGAAGGCCAACGGAGCTCTGAAGAAAAGGGTCTCCTTTTCTTCCTCCCCTTCCTCCCCTCCTCTCCCCTCCCCACTCCAGCCATCCTCATGTTCACAAGGGCAGAGAGGAGGGTTTGGCTTCTCAGAACTACATTAATAAGGAAGCTGGCAAGGTAAATTTCAACAAGGACCGATGAAAATGATATTGACCGGAAGGAGGAAAATGGCCACCAGAGGGCAGCGGAACCTCATTTTAAGGCAATTCCCCATTTCCTTGTGAGCTTGGTGGCCAGAGGCTACAGGCACCTTCCCATCCTCTTCCCCTAAGGGATTCCCAAACTTGACTTCCTCAACTTCTTGCCCCGCCCCAGCACCCATTCTTTCCATACATTGTAGGTGGTGGGCAGTGACGTCATTTCTTCCAGCATCCAAGGCTAAGGAAAGCCCCATTTCTCATGGGGAAAGGGAACTTAGATCAGATCAATACAGAAAGTATTTACCTGAGCCTATAGCCCTGCTCCTTGAGGAAAAGGAAAGAATATGTGGAATTGAGAGCGTGTGCTGGACTATATGGTCCTGGAGCTGCGGAGGCAGATTTGACAACATATTCTAAGATTATGCTGCATTTGGCTCTTCTGGAGAGCTGATTGTTAAATTTTTCATTGGGAGCATTTACATCTCAAAAATTGTAAATGCTACAAATCAGGGCCACAATGATTATTTTGTAGATTGTCTAGACTTAAGGAAATGTTAATAATGGCAATTAGGTTTAAAATTAACCTGTATTAGTCTGTACCTTTAATTTGGGGGGGGTGCTGATGGTAGAATTGTTTTTTTTTTAATTAAAAAATTTTTTTTAAAAATTTAAACCCTTACCTTCTGTCTTGGAGTCAATACTATATATTGGCTCCAAGGCAGAAGAGTGGTAAGGGCTAGGCAATGGGGGTCAAGTGACTTGCCCAGGGTCACACAGCTGGGAAATGTCTGAGGTCAGATTTGAACCTAGGACCTCCCATCTCTAGGCCTGGCTCTCAATCCACTGAGCCACCCAGCTGCACCCTGGTAGAATTGTTGTTAAGCATTTGCCAGCACACCCATTGTCAAAACACGGTCATTGGAATAATTTTCAAAATTTTCAATTCCTTCCCTTCTCTCATCTAGCCTCCCCTTTTATTTAATTTTAAAAAAGAAACCTATCCTTTTAGTCTTAGAATCAATACTAAGTATTGGTTCCAAGGCAGAGGAGCAGAAAGGGTTAGGCAATTAGGGTTAGGTGACCTGTCTAGGAAGTGTCTGAGGCCAGATTTGAATCCAGGAGCTCCTGACCCCAGGTCTGGTGCTCTGTCTGATGGGGGCATAGAGAGGGCACTGAGGGGCAGTAATAGGAACTTATGCTCTGAAATCTTGCATTTCTCACTAGTTAGCACTGGCTAAGCATCAACTACCAAACCTGTATTCTCATTTCAGAAGGGCAGCAAGAGCTCTCCCACACTGACAAATGATGACAAGTGGACAATGGGGGAACATGGGACCAGTGCACTAAGGGCTCTGGCATTCCAGGAGGATTCCCCAAACTTGCACATCCTCCTTCTTCACTATGATTTACCTGCCAACCGCAAGGCACAGCGCCACCTGGATGTGGCATGCCTGTTTTCCAGGGTTCTGGGGAAAGGTGAGGATGTCTGGAATGGAAGATGACCAGCCCCCAGGCCCTAATAAATATGCCCCAACCCTGATCTGCAGAGCACAGAAGCAGCAGCTCTACAGTGGAAGCTGCTACTCTACACAGGGAGCTGTCACTCTGCAGCTAGAGCTCCTATTGGGCCATTCCATCACTCTGAGAGCTGCTGGCAACTCCATCAGCCCAGGCTAGGGAGCTGCTACCATCATCTTGAGGCTTATCCATCAGCCTCAAGGCTATCTGATTAATCCCAACTATTCCACAATTTATTAGCCTATTATGCCACCTTTAACTATTTTGTCTTCAAATGAAATTATTTTCTTTTGGATTGAACAGAGTTTGGGTCTCCCATTCTTGGGGTGAGACCCCATGTTTCTCCCACAGCATATCCACTGAGCCACTTAACTGCCCTGGCCCCCTTTTATTAAATGGCCAGAGATCCCTAAATGCAAACTGTATTCTGACTGGGCCAGGATGGGACTTCCTCTCCTTTCTTTTCCCCTATCCATGTAGCAGCTATGTGGAGATGCAGAGATTACTACCCCTCACTCCTGAATGGGTGGCAGTGAGGAGGGGTGTGACCCAAAGGGAGCTCAAAATTGGTCCCACCAAATTTGCAGAACCTCCAGCCTCCAGACTCCTCAGAAGTTATTTTGTCTCCTTTGACTCTGCATGATTCCTGCCTTGAACCACAATTTCAGTACTTGGCCTCATTACTGAGCTGAAGGAGGAAGCTTTCATAGCTCATTCTAGGGTCTCCTAAACCAAACCAGTTAAGGAATAGGGGTGCTCAGTTCTTCTTAAAGTCAGTGACTCCTGTTAAGGCCTCAGGGACATCTTCCTTCTGAATAAACCTACAGAGGCAGAGGGATGGAAGGTGGAGAAAAGGGGATTAAATTCCTATTCAACCCACTTTTCTCACAGTTACCCCAATTCTTCTAAATAGGAAACCTTTGATCTCTTTCTGAACCTCATTTTTTCTCTTTCCAATTTATCTTACTAGGAATTTTTTGATTGATGTTACATCAGGAGGAATGAGGGTGAGAAACAAAGAACTTCCCATCTAGATTTGGAGGCATTTTGGTGTCAGATGAGCCATTGACAAGCAGGAGGTGGGATAGGAGTGGAACCTTGATCCCTTGAGAGAGGGAAGAAGCATTCATCTTCTTTCTTATTAAATAGGCAGTCCCCAAGTGCAAACTGTATTCTGGCTGGACCAGGGCAAGGGGTTCCTCCCCTTTCTTCTCCCCATCCATGTAGTAGTTGTGTGGAGAATGAGATGAAGAGAGGAGATTTTGGAAGGGGAGCTCAATTAGGAAGTAACTGCAATAGTTCTGATATGAAGTGATGAAGTGGTAGCTGTGAGCAAAGAGAAGGATACAGAGGTGAAAGATGACATAGAAACAGAATCAATAGACTTGGCAACTGATTGGCTAATTAGAGGTGAGTGTGGTAGGCCACACCTGATTCAAGTTGATTTGGGGCTTTAGGTTTTAGGGTTAGAATGACAAGAGATGCTCACAAAACACCTAACCGTTAGCAAGAAGAGGTGTACTGAGCCATAACATGGAAAGGATACTCGGCAAAGATACAACATTGACTCAAGCAGATCCAGTCACCCTCATCTTCACCTGGAAATACATCTGGTCAGCAGGGCATATTGAGGGTGGTGATTTTCACTGTAGTGGCCAGCTTATTCTTAGGGCAGCTAGAGAAAGAGGATTCAACACGGTAAACTTAAGCTTGAGCCTCTCATTGCCTTTTCTGCCTTTCTGTTTTTGCTTTCCTGATCTTCAGTAAAGAAATATCTTTTTAAAGATGATTGTTTTGAGACTTGGAGATGTTCTTGTGAATTTGAGAGGCCCAGAGGACATCCTGGGTTCTTTTGGTTGGAGGTAAGTGGTGGCAAGGGGAGGAGTCCTATATTAAGAGGATTGGCCTAAGCCTGGCTATTTAACCAGCAGGTACTGAGTTGTTTGGTTAGTGCCTATGCCTAGGCTAGATATAAAATGCCTACTAAGCAATCCAGTAAATTACTTTCTGTTTATGGGTATGAAGGATCAACTTATTGGCCAGGTATGACAGAAATTGGCACTGCTACTTATTTAGTCTGATCGTCAGTGCACATTTGGGATAGTCCTTGTATTTTAGTATTCCTTTTGTAAACAGAAAATACATACCTAATTCATTTTGAACATCAAGTACCTTTTTAACCTTCCCTTTTAGGGAGACCCTACACAAGCCTAAACCTGGGCCTTAAATAATTTGCCTCCTGGGAGCCAGAGTCGGAGTTTAATCAGCTCAAAATGTGACAAAAACAATCCTAAGCTCTCTTATTAGAAACCTGGTTCTCCTCATCTCCTTGTTGATTCAGCTCCAAACCACTAGGTCCCCCAAAGAGGGGCCTCTTAGGGAGAGGGTTCAGTTTCCCATCTCTGTACCCCCATTAGGGGTCCTTTCAGATAAGACTTATTTTTTATACTTGTCTTTTGTCTTCATTTTTCTTTTATCTGCACAAAGTTTCTTCCTTCAGTACTGGCTTTGCGAGCTTTCTCAAATTCCTGAAGTCAGAGCTGAGCAGTAATGGCGCTAAGGCCAGGTAAGTGGTGGAAAGTCCTCTAGAAGACCTTGTTGCAAAGAGTGAGGAGTGACATGGTCTAGGTTAGGGTTTTGTTTTTTCTCTGAGAGATAGGAAGTTGTAGCTGAGACTTGATTGATCTAGAGGGCTAAGGTTTGAACCATTGACATAGCTTCCTAGTTTCTATGTGCCTTTGAGGAGTAAGCACCCTCAGATTTTGTGAATGTCATGAAGGCAAAGATGATTCCACTTCTAATGTGTCACTGATCCCATTATGGGTCAGGATAACTTGTAATAACGAAGATAAAAGGTCATAAGACTCTTGCATGTGACTTGGCTGGGATCTGAGTTGATACTGTAATATTCCATAATGTACCCTGGCCCATCAGTCAAAACCCTTCTCATTCTAGAAGGGGTACTATTAAGGGGATGGTACCAAATATGTATTTTTAGTTGCCTATGCTGAAGGGAATCTCTCTTATCTTCATTCAGGGACTCAGAATTGCTACCAAGTTGGATAAAGATTTCCATTTCTTCTAGGGAAAAATTCACAATCACCATGAGTAGTATCCCTTCTGGGTTTACTCTCCCAATGCTCATTAGCACCTAGAGGTTGGGTCCCCAGGAATCAACCCAGCCTGTTCTAGGCTCTTCTTGAAAATGGTAGACTTGTGGGTGATGTAGTCAATGGGATTTTCAGAATACCTAGGTATGGGATCTCTAAAATTCAGAGAGTCCAATAAGGCTGTGGGCTTCCTTTTATACTGCAGAAAGCAAGTGTCACTAGATTCCTTCAGACAGTATCCAGAATCATCTGGGTTCTCTCTATTTAGGATCTTCTTCAAAACCTGACAGAGTCAGCTAGATACTGGATTTTCTTAGGGTTTCATTTTTGAAAAGTTGGCATTTATCTGCATCTTTCAGTTGATTTTTAAATTCTCTTTTGAGAAAACAACAAAAATAAAACCTTTTACAAAAATGTGTAGTCAAGCAAAATCCTATATTAGCTGTGTTTAAAAAAGGGTTCAATTTGTACTCCCGAGTTCTTAGGGTTTATTTCCAATCCATTTCCCTCATTTGGGCCAACATCCAAATTAAGGCCTTTGCCATTCTCTAGTGGTAGACATCAGTATCTCTAGGAAGGTGAATTTCTGCCTATTGGATGGTATAAATTCAATTTTAAAAATTCTAATTTCAGATCTACATTTTTTCCTTTCAAACTCCCACTTCTCTCTGAGAAATCAAGAAAAATAAAACCACAGTTATCTACAGTTAAACAAAACAATTTCCTTCATTATCTATCTATCTATCTATCTATCTATCTATCTATCTATCTATCTATCCATCATCTATCCATCTATCCATCCATCCATCCATCCATCCATCCATCCATCCATCCACCCAACGACCCATCCACCCATCCACCCATCCACCCATCCACCCATCCACCCATCCACCTAAAATATGGAGGCCAAATTGGACAAATGAATAAGAATTATACAAATATTCTCCAGATGTGACATAGCAAGGATCAGGTCATCAAGGCCTACATACATACATACAAGTTGAGAGACTGTCTGGCATCTGGAAATTAAAGCTTAACAGGAAGGACACATTTAAAGTAATTAACACTTGTCTGAAACAGTCTTAACATACATTCTTGGCTGAGTAAAATAGATGCCAAAGAAGATTATATGTGTATTATATTAATATTATAGTATACATTATGTCATATATAAAACAATAAAAATAAATGGTAATAAGAAGCAGTTGTAAGTATGCGGAATACCTGTGACATGCCATGCCATTTATGACACGTGAAATTCAAATTTAAAAAATATCAAAACATAGAGAAGAAATTAAATCTATATGGAAACAGGATGCATGGCGTTGTTATGCTGTCAGTGCCTGGAGTTACCCCAAAGATGCTTTCAGAGAGTTTATAGAAGACGAACTTGCAGCCCAAATCTAATATTTGATTACGTAATGATTTTAGGCATTTGTGCAATAGTTCCCAGAGCATTAAATATTTAGAATTAATAAAATATTAATGTTACTACTAATAATATAATACTATAATAATAGAAAAGATAGCAACTTGGCCTCAGATAATTTCTGTCTGAACCCCATAAAAAAGAAGAATGACATGACAAGGACAAGGACATTTATATACTACTTTAAAGACTGTCACCTGATTTATATGTACTTTTTCTTCTTAGTGTTGTAACCAATTAATGAAATTATTATCCTAACTTCTAGATGTGGAAAATGAGCCTGAGAGGGCCATGGTGTTGCCCTTGTTTTATCTTTGGGATTAGCAGAAGTGAGTACTTGGAGATCACTGGAGCATAGGTATGGAGTTAGAAGGGACCTCAGAGGTCAGATAGTTGAGCCCCTTCATTTTATAGATGAGGAAACTGAGGCTTAGAGAATATAAATAACTTGCTTATGGTTAGGATTCAAACTTGAAATTCTGTGCTTTTTAAAAAAATATGTTCCAGGTGGCTATGCACTCTCCCCATCCTATGACCTGCTGTTTTGTCGTAACAATTCAAAGATGGAAGAGGCAAGGAGTAGGCAGTTGGGTTAAGTGACTTGCTGAGAGCCACCCAACTAGGAAGTGTCTGAGGTCAGATTTGAACCCAGGTCCTCCTGACTCCAGGCCTAGGGCTCTATCCACTGTGCCACCTAGCTGCCCAATACCAGAATGATTTGCCATTTCTTTCTTTAGCTCTTTTTTTCTACATATGAGGAAACTGAGGCAAACAGGATTAAAGAAGTTGCCCAGGATCACAGAGCTAGTGTCTGAGGTCATATTTGAACTCAAGACCTTACTGAATTCAGACTCAAACCTGTATCCACCTAGCTTCCCAGTCCATAAACTCTTAAAATTTTTTTAAATTTAATTTTTAATCTTTTTCCATGGTGACATGATTCTTGTTGTCTCCCTCCCTTCTTCTCTCCCCCCTCCCAGAATTGACAAGCAGTTTCACTGGGTTATACATATATTATCACTCAAATACTATTTCCATATCATTCATTTTTGTAATAGTTTTCTTTTAAAACCCAAACCCCAAATCCTATATCCATATAAATCATATGTTTTTCTTCTGTGTTTCTGCTCCCATAGTTCTTTCTCTGGATGTGGATAGTGTTTTTTTTTTCTCATAAGTCCCTCAGGATTGTCCTGGGTCATTGCAATGCTGAGAGCAGCTAAGTCTATCACATTTGATTGTTCCACAATATTTCTGTTACTGTATATAATTTTTTTTTGGTTCTGTTTACTTCACTCCATACCAGTTCATGGAGATCTTTCCAATTCTCCAGTCCATAAACTCGTAAATGTGTTAACTTTATCAATATAATTAGTGCATAGCACATTGCCTGACACTTAGTAGGTGCCTAAAAAGTATTTATTGAATGAGTGAATTCATTTTCATTATAGTCTTATGTATTTTACTTCATGCGTATGATTTTGAGGAGTCCGTGGATCTCACCTGACTACCAAGGGAGTGCAGGGGACCAAAACAGGTAAAGAATTAGGATTAGAGGATTGATGAGTCCCTTCCAGGGCTAAATTTGACCCTTAAGAGAATCACTTTCCAGTATTCAACAAAATGAAAGCTTCAGAGACTTGTTCACTGAAGATCTGAGGGCTTTTAGTGTCCTTTACAGGAGGAAGGACCACCCTGGTGGTAGAGCAGGTCCAAAAGACAGAATAAATTGATTTTGTCAAGCTCCCCCAGACCTTTCAGCACTCCCCTGGTCTTTTGACATGTATGAAATCGGGAGGGAGAAAGAGCTCTGACCCTGGAGATAAGAGATCCAAGTATCATTTCGACATAGCTGTGTGACCCTGGGTGAATCATTTATAGCTCTGAGTTTGAGGCTCTTTGCCATGCTTAATGGCAATTAAAACACTTGTAATCCAGTTTGGCTGGAATCTAGGAATTATGTAAGGGAATAATTGTTGATAAAATTGGAAAGGTAAGTTGGAAGGTTGGAATCTGATTCATTGGGCCACGAATTTTGGATTAAGGGACTTCCATCTTGTTTAGTAGGAAATAGGGATCCATTGACAGCTTTTTAACGGGAGAAAACAGGTTAAATCTTTCCATTAATGTGGTGATGTGTAGAGATTGTGGAGAGGGAAGAAACTGGAGTCTAGAAGCTCCAATGGCAGAGGTAAGAAGAGCCTGAATTAGGGTGGAGAATAAGGAAAAGATAGACTTGCTAGAGATTGAATGAATGCAGGGTGGGGAGCAAGGAAGAAGAAAGAATGAGGACTCCCACATTTTGAATCTATAACAGAGAAGATGGTGGTGACATTAAGAGGCTAGAGTTTGATTGATGAAACAGATGGGATCCATGGATATAGGGATATGTAGACTACAGGGAAACTCTTTCTTCCAGGACAGGTCTGTAGCTTCCTGGAAATTTAAGAGTCTCAAAGGAGATTTGAAGAAGGAGCTGTGGACAGAACATAGGGGTGTGGCTACAGAGATTAAATGACTTGTATAGGGTCACACAGATTGTATGTGCCATTGACCAATTAGTAGAAATTGGGAAATAAGGGAGGGGAGCTTTGGGAGAAAAGGTGGTAATTTCAGTTTTGGACATGTTGAATTTGAGGGGATAGCAGAACATCCAGGTGGAGATGTCTAGTAGATAGTTGGAAAGATGGGACTAGAGATTAGGAGAGAGGTCATACCTGATCATAGAAGTTTTGTAATCATCCAGATGGAGAACTAGATGGGACAGTTGATAGAGCACCAGGCCTGGAGTCAGAAAAACTCATCTTTGTGTGTGTTTAAATCTGGTCTCAGACACCAACTAGCTCCCTGCATGACTCTGGACAAATATTTAACCCTCTTTGCCTCAATTTCCTTATCTGTAAAATGAGCTAGAGAAGGAAATGACAAACCATTCCAAAAGTTTTGCTAAGAATACCCCAAATGGAGTCACAAAGAGTCAGACATGATTGAAAAGATTGAACAACAAAAGTCATCCAGAGGGAGGTAGTTAAATCCATACGTTGACGACTGTCCTAAGCAAGACCTTGGAATTGGGGTAGAAGTAGAAAGAGGAACCAGGAGAATAATGACTAGACAAATTGCAAAAGGGACAGGAGCCTGCAGTGTTCTTGGCAGAAGCCAAGGATCAAGAAACAAGAAATGATGGGGACCTGGGTGGCACAGTGGATAGAACACCAGGCCTGGAATTGGGAGGACCTGGGTTCAAATTTGGCCTCAGACAGTTCCTAGCCACTTGACCCTGGGCAAGCCACTTAATCCCATTTGCCTAATCTTCCCTTATGCCTTAGAGTTGTTACTAGGACAGAAAATAAGGGTTTAAAAAAAGAAAAGAAAGAAGGTGTAGCCAGCAGTATTGAAAGTTTAAGAGAGGTCAAGAACAGGAACCTGAAAAGAGCACTTGGACTTGACCATAAGGCAAATTTTGGGCACCATGGAGAGAGTGGTTCCAGCATAATGTTGAGGCAGAAGCCAGGTTATAAAGGTTTTGGGAATGGGTGAGTACTGAGAAAAATCGGGGTGGGGATTGTAGGTTCCTTTTTCCTGAGAGTTTGCCACACAAAGAAATGGTTGTTTTCAAAGGATGGAGAGGTTGTAGAAAGATCTGGAGACCCCATCATGTTTGTAGGCAGGGATATTGGAGCCAGGAAAGTGGGACAGAATGGAAATGCTTAAGAGTAATCTTGTGATTTTGAATGGTTCCTGGTGGATTGTGGACACACTTGCCCCTGACCCCAACAAAGACAAAGCACTGAATCTGGGATGCAGTATTTAATCAAAATTTCTCATCAGGTATTTGAATAGCCCCAATGGGATGGAGCCTTAAGAAACTGGAAGTGCCTCCCTTGGATGCTGAGTTCCTGCATAGCAGTCACACCACAACCACAGTAAGATGTTTAAGGGAGCAATTTTCTCATCTTGTTTGACAATCTGGTCAGTATTTGGTCTACCTTTGTTCCATACTTCAGGCCCAGGTTGGCAAGTCTTCCCTCTGAGGTGGCCGTAGGGGTTGAGGATAGAGGAAGAGGAGAGAAAAAGGGGAATAGTCAAGCAGGGTCAGGATGGATCGGAACCAACCCCATTGCTAAATCCTAACTTGGTCCCTGGGCTATGGACTCAAGTGATTCGTTTGAACCACATTAATTTCAGGTTGAACTATCAAGAGATTCCCTCAGATGTCCCTTTCCTACACATGACATCTTCCCCAGGGAATGCTTCTTCTTCCCCCAAGGCCCCTCACTTCTGGCCCTGCTTCCCATTCTTACCTTGTTGGGAGTTCTTAATAGCAGTTTCTGATTGCTCACTGGCTGTTTCCTCATGCTCTACAATTTCATTATTTTGTTGTGGGCTCCTCATCGATTGCACCTCTTGGGCCTCGGAGTCGGAGCTCTTTTGGCGTGAGAAGACATCTTCAAGGGAGACAGCTTCTGGAGAGGCATCACGCTTAGGGGCCCGGAGAAGCTCCGAAGCGACAAGATTTTCACTGGACTGACTAGGATCGCTAGGGGAGGCCGCCTGAGCTGGAGGCAGGAAGGGAGACAGAGAAATCAAGTGAGATGAAGTAAATTCTTCAATTTTCTGCTGGGGTATAGACACAGAAGTTGGAGTATTTCTGGTTAGGGAAAGGAGAAGGCCATTGAGGATGGAAGGTGAAGTGTATAATGTGCAAAGCAGACCATGGGAATTTAGGATCTTAGAATCTAGAGCAAGATGGAACCTTAAAAGATCAGCTAGTTCAGAGGGTCTTAACCTGGGTCCCCAGATCCTTAGGAGGCTTTCGAACTCGAATGGGAAAAAAATCACATCTTCATTCCAGTAGAATTGACTTTCTTTGTAATCCCATGCATTTAGTTTATTCATTTAAAAACATGACTCTGAGAAGGGTCTCTAGGCTTCACCAGACTGTCATAGATGTTCAAAACACAATAAAGGTGAAGAACTCCCAATGTCGTCCAGCCCCCTCCATTTATATATAAGGAAGTTGAAGCCCAGAGAAGGGAAGGGGTTAATCCAAGTTATACAGTTAGCAAGAGGCAGAGCCCAGGTCTTCTGGCCTCAATTTTTGCAGCCTTTCCAGTGGTTACCACTTTGATCATCAGTCAGAGGGAGGAATCACCAAGAAAGTCCTGTTTACTTCTAACTTTTCAGTCCATCAAGAAGAATTTATTAAGTGTCTTACTATATGCCAAGTGGTCCCAAAACATGGTCCTTGCCCCCAAGGGGCTCACCTCTTCTGTAGGTTAATCGTCCCCAGTCCTTTGAATTGTTCTTTATTGACCCAGAATCAAGACCCTTTATTATTTAGCGTGTCCTCCTTTGGGTTCTTCCAGATTAAACTTTGGCACCTAGAACTATACTTCAGATATATGCTGATCAGGGCAGAATACAGAGACACTCTCACCTCCATATTCCTCTTTCTCAAGGCAGTCCAAGATTACAGTAGTTATGGACTCACAGTGGGCTCTCAGTGTACTCAAACCCCAATATATTTTCTCAACAAACTGCTGTCCAATGACACGTCTACCATTTTATATTTATGAAATTGATTTGGCATTTTACCCTATGAAATTTCATCTCATTGGATGTAGTACATCGTTCTAGGCTGTTCACAAGCTTTTTGGATTCTAACTGTCATTTGGTGTATTAGTTATCTCTCCCAGCTCTGTATTCACTGCAGATCGAGTAAGGATTTACCTTTATCAGGGTCATTGATATGAAAGTTAAATGCCGCAGGGCCAAGCCCAGATCCTTGGGCTACTCCACTAGAGACATTCTGCTAAGATGACATTAAAACATCAATAACACCCCTTGAGGCCAATAATACAATCAGTTCTCTTTTAAAAAAATAATCCACACCTGTTGTGTTAGAATCAAAACTGTGTATTAGTTTCAAGACAGAGGAACAGTACGGGCTAGGTCATGTTAATTAAGTGACTTGCCCAGGATCACTCAACTAAGGAAATGTCTGAGGCCACATTTGAACCCAGAACCTCCTGTTTCTAGGCCTGGCTCTCAATCTACTGAGCCACCTAACTGCCATACTTGATTAATTCTTAATCTCTCATTGTACAATTTTCCATTTTCCACAAGAATGTCATAATTTGTCAACACTTTGCTACAATATTTCTAGCATTCCATTGCTAGAAATCCATCAATAAAAAAAGGAATTAGATTGGTCTTGCATGACAGGTTTTTGATGATCATCCCATCCCCTTTGGATCATTGTTTCCTTTCTTAGTTGTTCCCCTAATAATCTTTTCAAGGATCTAGAATTTTGCTAGGAATTGAAGTCAATGTTCCCTTCTTCCCTTTCTCATCCCAGTGTCTCTAAGGCAGTCCAAGTTTTCAAATGGCCTATTTCATAGGCATGCTTTCCCTTAAATCTTCCCTATTCCTAAGGGAGCTGCCCTGACTGAACCATGGGTTTGTCTAGTAATAGAGCAGGAAGGAATAAAGTCAGATATTAAGGACTGTTTCCAAAGACAAAACATTTGTCATCTTCTCATGCAAAAATACTTTTCAGGACTCTGCCTCCCCCAAAGGAAATCTATCAAAGAGAGAGTACTTACATACAGCAGCATGCCTTTCTTCAGCCTCATCTTGCTCTTTGGAATCTGGGGACAGAAAACATTAATATTATGAGGGTCCTAAAGCCCGTAACTCATAAATTGTACCCAGATGTCCTAGGAAGGATTATAGGAACAGGAAGGGTTGTAGATTTACTGTTAGAAGGACCATTTGCTTCTAGCTAGTCCAATCCACTCTATTTTGCAGATAAAGAAACCTGAGACCCAGAGAATAAAGTGACTCAAATCACACTAATGATAAAGGATAAAAATTGGATTTGATTCCAAGTCCTGGGACTTCAAATCCAGTCCACACTCCCACTGTACAATATTGGCTCTCCTGTGAAGCCCTTGTTTCCCTTTTACAGTTGGAACCCAGAGACCTTGGGAAGATGGAAGGGGAAGGACCCTGTCTGGGCTACCTAGCGTTGCTCATGAGAGGGATTCCCAATTCCCAATCCTGGCTTTGGGTCTGACCTGACTTCATTTCTGCCCTGGTCTCAGAAAACTCTGGGACTGGTCCTCTAGGATCAGCCACTAGCGTAGAAGTTCCAACCCTTCATTGAGTTGAAGATGAAGAGAAGAATCTTTTGAGGTTATCTAGCTCATGAGGAGGGAGAGAGTCCATACTCACAGGCAAAGACTGATGATGCACAGGCCATGCTGGCCAGCAGTATTACAGGGAAGAATTTCATGCTGGTGCCTAAGAGTTGAGTCACCTTGGGGTAAGGAAGCTTCCACTTGCTGAGACTTAAGCCTGACCTAGGCTTTATAGAAAGTTGGGGTGTGGGGGCTGGGATTGTAGCTTAGAGCAGGCTATGAGAAGGTGGGGCAATCTACAAAGAGATTCAGGAGGAAATAGGTTAAGATAATTCACTATTTTCAACACACCAGTCAATCCCAGGAATCACAGCTTCTAGGAAATTTTTCCACAAAGAAGGAAGGCTGGTGGCCTTCCCTTTGGCCTGGCAAGCACAAAAAGGTATAAGCACCTTTGACTATGACCCTGGGCTGTATTCCTTGGCTAGAACCAAGGAATGACTGGTGGTCCATGACCATTTGGCAAAGAGGGAATAAGATTTCCTTTTGGAGTTTATTTCCGAAGATGTTTAGTGGATTCTGTCTTTACTTTGTCCTCGGATCCTAAAAGATATGGGCAGTTTTCATTTTATGATTTCTTGAAATATAATGTCTTAGTTTAAAAAAAAATCCATGGTTTTCAGGTAGTCTAGTAATTATTAAAATATCTCTCCTTAACTGCTTTTCTAATCTAGTTGTTTTTGATTTGAAAAATCTTAACATTTTCCTCAACATTTTTCAGTCTTTTGGCTTTGTTTTAATCTTTCTTGTTCTTTCATGGAGTCATTGATTTCTGTTTGGTCTATTCTAGTTTTCAAGGAGTCCATTTCTTTGGTGAGATTTACCATTTATTCTTCTAAGCTCATTAGAGTCTCCTAATTCTTTCCTCAAGAACTTTTATTTCATTTTATCTCTGGCTTTATTTCTTCTAGGACTATGTAGTCCTTGTGGAAAATCTATTTTTTTCTCTCTTCAAGTCTCTGCTTGTAGTAATTATGTAGTTAGAGTTGGAAATAAGTTTTGATACTGGTTGGAATTTTCTTCTTATTTAGATATACTCTAGTTTAGTTCCTGAATGGGAGCTTTGTGCCAGGGCCATGTATTGCCCACTGGTATACTTTGAGTAGAGTTGATGGTCCTGGGGTCTCACACTCAATCTGGGTTTGGTTTTTCTTTTTTCTTGATCTCTGCTTCTTAAGGTTAGCATTCCACCTCCTTAGATCAGGGCTCTCTCTGGCATCTCAAGGTATTAGGGTGCTAGGGTTCTTAGACACCTTGGACGTAGCTGTCTGGGTCTGAGCATTGCAGCATCAAGATGGGTAGTATTGCCATTTGCTATTGTTTCCTGGGAGTTTTCTGACATGCTAGGACTGTTTTCCACCTTGAAGAATTCTCAGGGGAGCCCTCTTCTCTTCCTGCCTCTGGACACAAAGTTTTGAAGCTATACCTGTCTCATTTCTGGTCCCAATGGCCTTTACTTTGCTGTAGGGTTCCCTTTTCCTATTGTCCCTGGGCTTCTGGCTCTGTATAGTTCTGAGATAGAAGAGGCCACTTACCATATATAGTTTCTCATTGGATTTCTTGATATGGTTTGTTACTAACTTTGGGGTCTTACTGGAGTACAGGTGACAGAGTTGGGCAGCCTGCCGAGGAAGGTCTCTCTTGAGTAATTGGGACATGCCCCCAAGAGGTCAAGCCCTATTGCTCTATTGTAAAGAGCTGGTTCTAGACTCTTGGAAGAGACACAGGAGAAGGTGGGATGATGAAATCTGGGGAAGAGAAGGTTGGAATGCAGAGAAACTGCCATTTGATGTTTCCTTCAGGATGAGAAAACAAGCCAAGACTGCTACATATTGGAGTATATCTTTGCCCCTTGGAGGTGGGGTACAGAGCCTGCTGAGGAAGGCACAGGATCATAGTGTTCAAATGTGGGTGATGTTCAGGGTTAGATGACCATGGCCAAGTAGACAATAATGGGGGATAGTTATAGAAACATAGATTCATAGGTCTGAAAGGGACCTTGGGTTTAAGATGATAGAGTTGGAAGGAATCATAGAAATCATCCAATTCAATTCAACGAACATGTGTGAGGAAGAAAGGTAGCATGGGATGGTGGTCAGAGAAGTCACCTTGAAGCCAGGAAGATCTGGATTCAAGTCTTGCTTCTGACACATGCGGTCTCCATGACTTTGGGCAAAGTTCTTAAATTTTGGAATACTTTGAGCTGTTCTCCAAGATTCCAAGTTGCAGAGGAAGCCTTGATCTGCACTGGTAGAAGGAGTTTCCTCACCTGGGAGTTCCCTAGAATAGCTAAATGAAAGGTCCAATCTTTAATCTGTTTTGATGTGCAAGGAATTGTGCTAGGCCCTGGAACTGAAAGCCAAACAGAATAGTTTTGCCTTTAAGGAGGGTCTATAATATTAAGGAGAGAGAGAGGAACAATGAGCACACTGATAAATTAAGAAACATACCAAGTATATCTGGGGTGGGAGGTGGAGAGTAGAAAAAGTTGGGGATCTGTTATGTAGCAGTGGCTTTTGTATTGAGTCTAGAAGAGAGGTAGAGGTGAGGAGGGAGGCCACTTTTAGGCATCGCAGATGGCTGAAGCAAAAGAATCACCGGAGGCAGGATGGAAGGGGTGGTATTATTGTCTTTCTTACTCAGAGATGATCGCAATGAGATTACTGGTGATGTCTTCTGATTAGCCCATTAACTTGTGCATAGATGCCCAGAGCTGTCCGCCTCACTCTCTCTTCCAGAGTCATTACAGTCTAGTGGCAAGACAAAAGTCAAGAGGAGTGGGGATGGTGGCTTGAATGCAGTGTCCGACCAGGCTCTAAGTGCTGCATGGCACCTGCTTCTGGAACCTTTCTAGCCTTTGGAACAAGTTCATCTCATCCACCCATTCTGTGGGGGAGGTTTTCACACGCCTGGAGTAGACACTCTCCTAACTCACCAATGGGTTTGGGGCCCGTTTGTCCTCACCAATCTAGTTTAACCCATCTGCCTGGATGGTTCCCTGCAAGATCAGTTTGACTGGAATGCAGAGTGGGTGAAGTTACGTGGATTTTGTCTAGTAAGATGGGCTGGAGCTGCCTAGAAATGTTCTTAAGTGCCTGATAGAGGAATTTGTATTTGCTTTTAGGGATGATAAAAAACAACTCTATTCTAGGAATTTCAGTTTGGCAGCCCTGTGGAAGACAGATTGGAGAGAGGAGAGGCAAGCAGAACAGCTAGGAAGCCACTGCATTAATCCCAGGGAGAGGTGGTGGGCTCTTAACCCAAGGTGGTGACTGTGTGAGTGCAGAGGTCATGTTGGGAAGAGAGAACTGATACAGTTTGACAACTGAGCCCGATACCCTCCTTTCCAATGTGAGGAGACTTAAGGTGGTAGTAATGGAGTTGGAATCCAAACCCACATTTTCCTATCCCTGGAAATGCCTGAGAAGAGGTTGTGTGAAGCAATTGGTTGACTCAATGGACAAAGCACCTGGCCTAGTCAAGAAGACTCGAGTTCACATCTAGCCCCAGATATTTACTAACAGTGTGACCCCAGATACTTACTTGTTGGGCCATTCACTTCCCCCTATTTGCCTCAGTTTCCTCATCTATAAAAATGAGCTGGAGAAGGAACCACTCCAGTATATTTTCCAAGAAAACCCCAAAGTGGGTCTTGAAGATTTGGACAAAACTGAAATGACTCAACAACAACAACAAAGGAGAAATAGTTCAAAGCTAGCCCCTTTTCTCTTCTCTCTGGGTAAGAAAAGGGCCTACGGGTCAGTTTCTTTTCTTTTTCCTTAAAGCTGAGCCTGGAGAATGCTCTCCTTCCTGATACTGCCAGCCTTAGGCAAATTGTGAAGTTGGGGAAGTATGTTGTAGGTGGCCTTCTACCTTTGCTTTCTAGGCAATTGTTCTGCCTCACTGCTCTCTTCCCTTTAGAAATCTAGTATTTGATCAGAAAAGAAGTAATAAACTTAATTCCACTAAGGCATTAGAGACTAACTTATGTGTTACTTCCAGGAACATATTTCCAAAGCTGACAACCTTTTCTCATTGGTGAAATGGAAAGCCCACTAGATTGAGAAGCAGAGAATCTGGGTTGGAAGCAGACCTGGAAGTTTGCTACTCACTCCTCTGCCCAGCTCTGGGTTGATTCTTGGTTGTTAGTCCACATACTAGTACTCGACTCTGGGAATTTGTGCGAATTCACAAACCTTTTTACTATAACATGTCTTAATTGAAAAGTCTACAAACCAAAACATTGTACTCCTTCCATGCTATTTGTCCCGTCCTTGACTCCTTTTTCCTTCTTGATGGTTCCTACTCTTTGCTTCCTTCATGTAGACCATGGACATTTCAATTCCAGGGGCCTCAGTTTCCTCATGTTCTCTAAAATCTAAATTTAGTCTTCCCTTCATTTCTTCTCCAGCCACCTCCTACACTTAACCCAAGTGAATGCATCTCTAATGATGCATTTTCAGGCTCTGGGTTCCCAAGTCTCCCATGCTGTCTTTCCTTCCATCCTTTCCAAATGGCCCCTCTTCTTCCCTTTTTAAGGGAGATCATGCCCTTGTTTGGGGATTTTACTACATTCTCTTTGGGATTACGTATCTCAGAATCCCATACAAGGGTACAGAACAAACTCTTTGAGGGCAAGGAATATTCCTTTTTTGCCTTTTCATCCCCAGCACCTCGCTTTGTGGTTTAGAGAAGGTGCTTAATGAATATTGACTGATGACATGGAGAACATCACAAAGGAGACCAGGGGATGAGATCCAAGGATTTTGGAAAGAAATGAGTGGGCACAGACTGAAGGAGAATAAAGAAAAAAGAAATGCCTGCAGAACCTTCCCTGAACTTTCCTTTTGCTAGGGCTGGCAGACAAAAATTCTAGCCATAGCCATTAGAGACAGATATTCTTATGAAGACCAGCTCAGTTAAAGTACCAGGGGATTATCCACATGTAGGTGCATGGTGGAGAAAACAGTGGACCTGAAATCAGGAAGGTCTGAGTTCTAATCTGACTTTATACATTTACTAGCTGTGTGACCCTGGATAAGTCATTTATCCTCTGCATCAATTTTCTAATATGGAAATGAGGATAATAATAGCGCTTTCTTTGCATGGTTATCATGAGGATCAAATGAGATAATAGTTGTAAAGTACTATATAAATGCTAACTATTATTGCTCTATTAAATGACCTAATCCCTCACATTTTTATAGCCTTTTAACCAAAATTTACCAAGCGTTGTCCTCCTTCCTGCATGGGAATTTTGGGGAATGAGTTGAGATAATTCTTTCGACTCTCCCTTTGGGCCAGTGGCAAGAAAAGTAGTAGGTCATAATGGGAAGGCATGCGGAACTGCCCTCATTGTGTTTCTATTACCAGCAGGTGACCATGAGTGTTTTTTGTTTCAGTGTCCTCATCTTTGAAACAAGGGCTTTGGGCCAGATGTGTACTGATGTCCCTTCTAACTCTGACTCTTCGGGGTCTCTGTTTACATGCTGGGTTAGGATGGGACTTGGGGGGGGGTTGTCAGAACCCCATTCACCATTAACTACTGGGAGATCACAAAGTCTAGTTGAATGTCATTTGTAACCTGGGGACCTGAGAAGGAGTCATGGGAAAGTGCTCTGTAGCTATAAGGAACAGGGTTATCCCTGGGGCCAGGAATGACAGAGATGTTGAGAAAATACAGGTCACTTCAGTTGTACTATGAGTCGAGGGGTTGTACGTTTTCATCTACCAGATCAAGTCAGCAAACATTTATTAGACACTAAGTTCTGGGCACCGGATTAAATGCTAGTTATAGAAGAAAGTCAAAAACCCAAGCCTTGCTCAAGGACCTCACTTTCTAAAAGGTGGAACATGAAAGAAAAATGTGTAAAATGTACCTAATGTCGATGGACAGTAATCCCAGAGGGAAGGTACTGGGCAGAAGCAGAGGGGAAGGGTGGAAAAGTTCTACTGAATATGAGGTTTGAGCTAAGTTCTGAAAGAATCCGAGGAAATCAGGAGGTAGAGGTGAGGAGGGCTAACATCACAGGCATGGCGGATGGTTAGTGAGAAGGCTAGATCCGAGATATGGCCATCTCTGTGTGGAGCTGGGGTGAAATGGAAGAATAGCTCATGAGAGTTGAATTGAGTTGGAGTATTTGAGGGAGTACTACTATGCAAGCTGAAGTTCTGTAGTCCGAGGATAGGAATAGGAATAGAAAGAAGGACCACGAGTGGTGGTTACACTGGACTTATTGAGGCAGGAAGCAGACTATCTTTTGCGCTGGTAACTTACAACTCTTAGAACCTTGATTGAGATATACATTTGGATTGAATGAATTTCTGAAGAGAAGAGGTTAATGAGTGATGCTGGGAGAGGAAGAGTCTGGAAGAGGCAGTGGGGAGCAAGGAATATGACTCCTACTTTGCCATGACCAGTGAATTAGGGACTCGGAATGAATGAATGAATGCATCCAGAAAGGTTGGCCAGTCGTGCAATATCCTTAAGAGGGAGCCAGGCTCACTGAGAGTCAGAAGTTCGAGGGAATGAGAAAGGAAAGAAAAATCATATGAAAGATGAAAGCAAGTATATTACCTATGGAGCAAGCACTCCAGAGAGCACAGTGGAAGAGAATTATGGTTTTAGAGTGTGAGACTGAGGGAACTGCATTGAGGGAAATAGGAATTAGGGAGCCATCACTGGAGGATGGAGAAAGAGATTTAAACACATGCAACAAGGCACTCAAAATCACTGGGATGGGGAGATCATGAAGGGGTGAGAGAGTGCATGTAGCAGGTGGTGGGTGATGCCTTTCCTGATACCCACAAATGTTAATGGCCTCTCCACCCAAATGACCTTATGGATAACTACTCTGTATTCATTTGCATTTGTTCTCCTCATATTTATATTATTAGTCACACATATGCAATTATTATGTCTCATTTGATATGAACTCATATTTAATTGTATTTCCATCTCTAGAGCCTCAGCATATAGCAAGTAGCAAGCTTTAATAAATACTCACTGATTATTGATTAAAGCAATATGTAAGTCACTGATTTTCTTTGAGAAATTCCCAATGCCATCCTAATATATTATAAACCCATCAGAATTCATATTTACATTTTATTTTAGTTTATATATATATATTTTAGTTTTTATATATATTTATATATATATTTATACATATATTTATACATATATTTTATATATATTTATATATATATTTTATATATATTTAGTTTTTATATATATTTTATATATATTTAAATATATATATATATTTTATATATATTTAAATATATATACTCATATATATATTTATATATTTATATATATATTTATATATATATTACAATGACATGTAATAATAATTTTCAGCATTTTAAAGAAAACGTTGTCATGAATTTCTCTGTCCCTTCTTCCCTGCCCCCATTGCAGAGATGGATAAGTCATCTGATATAGATTTTACGTATGCAACCATATAAAACATCTTCCCATATTAAACCTTTTGTGGAAAAAAACTTGAACAAAAAAATTGAAGAAAGAAAGTGATATCTATTAGCATGCTTTGCACTGGATTCAGACTCCATCAATTGTTTCTCTGGAAGCAGATGGCATTTTGTCATGAGTCCTTTTGGAATTGTCTTGGATCATTGTATTGCTGAGAATAGCTAAGTTATTCACAGTTGTCCATTGTACAATAGGTGCGTGCTGTTACTGTGTACAATGGTCTCCTGATTTTATTTACTTTACTCTGTACGTCTTTCTGGGTTTTTCTGAAAAAATTTCTGCTTGTCTTTTCTCATCTCATATTCCATTACACGCACATACCAAAACTTACTCAGCTATTCCCCAATTCTTTGCCACTGCAAAAAGAATTGCTTTAAATATTTTTGTACATAGAGTTTTTTCTCATTTTTTTATCTCTTTGGGATATAGATCTAGTAATGGTTTTGTTGAGTCAAAGGGTACGTACAATTTTATAGCCATTTGGGCATAGATCCAAATCACTCTCCAATGGTTGAATCCACAACTCCCCAATGGTGTTTTAGTGTTTCAGTTTTCCCATATTCCCTCCAATTTTTGTTATTTTCCTTTTCTGTCATTATTGCTAATCTGATAGGTATGAGGTGGTATCTCAGAGTTATTTCAATTTGAATTTCTCTAATTAGTAGTGATTTCGAGCATGTGTGATAGGCGTATAGGGATCTGGGTCTGAACCAAGGGTCTGTCCCTGTCTCCCCAGACACCGTGATACCTGTCCCAGAGACTATTGGTGATGTGGCTGCCGTATTGATAGCTATATTCATCTGGGTGAGACAACAGCTGCAAGAGGTTATCCTTTCTCTACTCTCCCCTGCTGTGCCAAGGGGAAGGTAATGATTATCCAGCCCCTTCAGAGTCCAAACAGGAAGCCGCATAGTCAGCAAGCCTGTGTCATATGTTTATGTCTGTATTGTCTTACTCTTTCCCTTAGCAATTGTTTATAGTTGCTCTCTCTGAATAGAATAGAAATAGAAATAGAAAAAATAAGTTTAACACCAACTGCCTTATTCTGGATTTATTGTGCAGAGCATCTGAGGAAGCAAGACCGTGAGATGGACATTTTCTATTCCTCCAGTGCTTCTGTTAGAGCTAACTTCTCCAGGAGAATCATGAGCTAGCTGTCTCCAGGCCCCATGCTAACCACAAAAGCTAGTGCCCATCATTTTAAGTTGATCCAAGGGAGAGGGAAGAGAAATATAAAGAGAAGAGAAAGACACTGACCCAATCATAGCCCTGTGGATGTAGTATAAGCACACTGTTTCTAAGTACAGGAAGCCAAGTAGGGGAATGATTGATGTGTCACGCCACCTGGCTCTCTGGCTTCTTCCTTTAAACAAATCTCTTATGTAAAGTACTGTAGGGTAGTTCCTGTAGTGCTCCTGCCTTGCCTTCTGCTTTATTTGGGGAATTATAGCCTCGAAGCTCCCGAATGATGGCTCCAAGCAGAAAGTCGACCCTCTTCCTTTATTGAGAAGGCACTAAGCCCAGGGTGATCCAGGGACCAGATCTAATCATCTACATCCTTCATTCATTAAGTGGAACACTCAAGCTTCATTACCCAAGTAAAGTGAGGATAGTCAACGAGAAAGAGAATGACAGGTTGCCACCCTGACCAGCTCTTGGGTATCAGGCCATCACAGATAAGAATGATGAAAACCTTCAGTTGACCAGAGGTACTGAATATTGACCTTTGCCTCCCCTCCTCTACTCCATGGTAAAAGAGCAGCACCCCTGGTTTTTCTCTTCTTCTCTATCTGATACAAGATGTCTTGTGTAGCCTCTTTCTGAGTCTGCTTGTACTTGGGGCTAGAAATCCTCTAAAGCAGGTCCAGTGCCTCAGTGGCTTATGGTCTCAAGGTTAATCAACCATCTGCAGCAATACCCAAAGCCAAGGGTCAGTTTCTCTTCTGGCTAAAGCAGATGTCCCAACCTTCTCCTGCACAACACTTTGACTTCTCTTGGGATGCTTTTTCCTTGTGGGTCTACAATGACTGGGATTTATATATACTCTGAAAGGTTATAAATGCTCAGACATACCTTCAGCTCCTCACCACTACCCCTGGGGTGCAGGGAAGGGAAAATTATCTCTTCACTTTAAAATATTTTCCTTCCTTCCCTCTCTCAATTCTCCAAATTTATGAACTCAGTCACAAAGCATGTAAAATAATTGTAGTTTATTAGCAGTGCAACCTAGGATAGACACATAGGAATAAGCATTTAAAGGAAGAGAAAACCACTAAGGTTGTGGTGACACCATAGCCAGGACAATGAAAGGGTTCCTTTTTCTTACTTCTCTTTACCCTTATTCTTTATGCTCTCAGAGAGAAAGATGGGAAAGAAGTTGGCTGGGCAGTGGTACCCCGCAGGGTATTAGAGGATTAGGAATCCAGGTCCAGAGATCTAACCACTGAATTACCTAGATGCCTGGTCAGACACTGTTCCTCATCTTTTATTTTTTATTTTTTTTAAATTTGTTAATTTATTTAGTCAATTTAGAACATTATTCCTTGGTTACAAGAATTATATTATTTCCCTCCCTCCCCTCTCCCCACCCTACCTGCAGCTGACGTGCAATTTCATTGGGTATTAAATGTGTCATTGATTGAAACCTATTTCCATGTTGTTGGTGTTTGCATTAGGATGTTCCTTTAGAGTCTAGAACCCCAACCATATCCCCTCAACCCATGTAATCAAGCAGTTGTTTTTCTTCTGTGTTTCTACTCCCACAGTTTTTCCTTTGAATGTGGATAGTGTTTTTTCTTGTAGATTCCTCCAAGTTGTTTGGATCACTGCATGGCCACTAATGGCCATGTCCATTACATTTGATTGTACCACAGTGTGTCAGTCTCTGTGTACAATGTTTTCCTGGTTCTGCTCCTTTCACTCCGCATCATTTCCTGGAGGTTGTTCCACTCTACATGGAATTCCTCCACATTATTATTCCTTTGAGCACAATAGTATTCCATCACCAACATATACCACAATTTGTTCAGCCATTCCCCAATTGAAGGGCATCCCCTCATTTTTTTTTTGCCACCACAAAGAGCGCAGCTATGAATATTCTGGTACAAGTCTTTTTCCTTATTATCTCTTTGGGGTACAAACCCAGCAATGCTATGGCTGGAACAAAGGGCAGACAGTCTTTTAGTGCCCTTTGGGCATAGTTCGAAATTGCTCTCCAGAATGGTAGGATTAATTCACAACTCTAGCAGTAATGCATTAATGTCCCAACTTTGCATATCCCCTCCAGAATTCATTACTTTCCTTTGCTGTCATGTTAGTCAATCTGCTAGGTGTGAGGTGATACCTCAGAGTTGTTTTGATTTGCATCTCTCTGATTATAAGAGATTTAGAACATTTTTCATGTGCATATTAATAGTTTTGATTTCTTTAACTGAAAATTGCCTATTCGTGTCCCTTGCCCATTTATCAATTGGAGAATGGCTTGATTTTTTGTACAATTGGTTTAGCTCTTTATAAATTTGAGTAATTAGACCTTTGTCAGAGGTTTTTGTTATAAAATTGTTTCCCAATTTGTTGCTTCCCTTCTATTTTTGGTTGCATTGGTTTTGTTTGTATAAAACCTTTTAAATTTGATGTAATCAAAATTATTGATTTTACATTTTGTGATTTTTTCTAGTTCTTGCTTGGTTTTAAAGTCTTTCCTTTCCCAAAGATCTGACATGTATACTAGTCTGTGTTCACCTAATTTGCTTATACTTTTCTTCCTTATATTCAGGTCATTCACCCATTCTGAGTTTATGTTGGTGTAGGGTGTGAGATGTTGATCCAAACCTAATCTCTCCCATACTGTCTTCCAATTTCCCCAGCAGTTTTTATCAAATAGTCTATTTTGGTTCCAGAAGCAGGGATCTTTGGGCTTATCATAGACTGTCTTGCTGAGGTCACTTACCTTGAGTCTATTCCATTGATCCTCCTTTCTGTCTGTTTTTCTTCTTTCCTGTTTTAAATTACATTGACTAGTACTTGTCTATTTTATTTGTTTTTTCAAAGTACAAGCTTCTAGTCTTATTTGTTAAATTAATAGTTCTTTGACTTATAATTTTATTAATTTCTCCTTTGATTTTTAGGATCTCTAATTTAGTCTTCTTAGAGGATTTTTAATTTGTTCGCTTTCTAGTTTTTTAATTTGCATGCCCAATTCATTGACCTCTTCCCTCTCTAATTTGATAATATATGAACTCAAGGATATGAATTTCTCCCTGAGTACTGCTTTGGCTGCATCCCATAGATTTTGAAAGGATGTCTCATCATTGTCATTTTCATCAATGAAGTTATTAATTTTTTGTATGATTTGTTCCTTAACTAACTGATTTTGGAGAATCTCATTATTTAATTTCCAATTAATTTTTAATTTGCCTCTCCATGTCCCCTTACTAATTATTACTTTCATTGCGTTGTGATCTGAGAAGGTTGCATTTATTATTTCTGCTTTTTTGCACTTTTTTGCATTGTTTTTATGCCCTAGTACATGGTCAGTCTTTGCGAATGTACCATGTGCTGCTGAAAAGAAGGCATCTTCCTTTTTGTCCCTATTTATTTTTCTCCACATATCTACTAATTCTAATTTTTTCCAAGATTTCATTCACTTCTCTTATCTCTTTCTTATTTATTTTTTGGTTTGATTTATCTAGTTCTGATAGAGGAAGTTTCAGGTCTCCCACTAGTATACCTTTTCTATCTATTTCATCCTTTAGCTTCACTAGTTTCTCCTTTAGAAATTTGGATGCTATGCCATTTGGTGCATACATGTTGAGTACTGATATTTCCTCATTGTCTATACTACCTTTTATCAGGATGCAGTTACCTTCCCTATCTCTTTTAACTAGATCTATTTTTACTCTGGCTTTGTCAGATATCATGATTGTGACTCCTGCCTTCTTTTTATCAGTTGATGCCCAATAGATTTGGCTCCATCCTCTTACTTTTCCCCTATGTGTATCTACCTTCCTCATGTGTGTTTCTTGTAGACAGCATATATGGTAGGGTATTGGATTCTAATCCCCTCTGCTATTCACTTGTGTTTTATGGGTGAGTTCATTTCATTCACATTCAGAGTTATGATTACCAGCTGTATATTTCCCAGCATTTTGATTTCTACTCCTAGTCCTGCCTTTTCTTTTTTTCACTATTTCCTTCTACACCTATGTTTTGTTTTTAATCAGTCCCCCTAATTCCCACCCTTATTTTACTTCCCTTTCTATCCCCCTTCTTATTCCCCTCTTATTTTCTTTATAGTCTTTTTAAACTACCCCCTCACCCTCACCCTCCCTTGTACTGCTTCCCTTCCCACCAGTCCTTTTGTTACCCTTCTACTTCCCTATAGGGTGCAAATCAATTCTTTGCTACAATGGATTAGATTGTTCTTCCCTCTTTGGGTCAATTTCAATGTACACAAGAGTTGAGTATTTCCTATCTCCAACCTTTTTAACCTTACAGTGTATTGATGCTCTCCCCCCTCCCGCCATGTGTTTCTTTGTGACATATAAATTTACCCCCTTTTGCTTCTTTTCCCATTTCTTTTAGTATTAACCTCTTTCTTAGCTCTATTTGTACATACACACACATATATGTATTTGTGCATACATATATCTATATACATATTTATGCCTTGTCATTTCATCCTATACAGTTTGTCACTATTCCCTCTAAATGTACTTCTTCTAGCTGCCCGGGTGATAATAAAAAAATTTAAGAGTTACCAATGACCTCTTTTCTTATAAGCATACATATCATTTTAACTTATTGGGTCTCTTAAAAAAGTTGTTTTGTTTTGGTTTTGTTTTTCTTTATTCCCTCTTTTAATTATTATTTTTTTAAAACTCTTACCTTCCATCTTGGATTGGCTCCAAGGCAGAAGAGCGGTAAGGGCTAGGCAATGGGTGTCAAGTGACTTGCCCAGGGTCACACAGCTGGAAAATGTCTGAGGCCAGATTTGAACCTAGGACCTCCCATCTCTAGGCCTGGCTCTCAATCCACTGAGCTACCCAGCTGCCCCCTTTTAATTATCTTTTGATGATTCTCTTGAATTCTGTGCTTGGATGTCAAATTTTCTGTTCAGGTCTGTTCTTTTCTTTACAAATGCTTGGAATTCTTCTATTTTGTTAAATTACCATACTTTCCCCTGTAAGAATGTAGTCAGTTTTACTGGGTAGTTGATTCTTGGTTGTAGACCTAGTTCCCTTGCTTTCTGGAATATCATATTCCATGCCTTTCAGCCCTTCAGTGTAGATGCAGCTAGATCCTGTGTTATCCTCACTGTGGTTCACTGCTATATGAATGACTTCTTAGCAGCTTGTAATATTTTTTCCTTGGTCTGATAGTTCTTGAATTTGACTATAACATTCCTGGGTGTTGTCAGTTGAGGATTAAGTACAGGAGGTGATCTGCGGATTCTTTCAATCTCCACTTTTCCCTCTTATTCTAAAATATTGGGACAGTTTTCTTGGATAATTTTCTGTAGTATGATGTCCAGTCTTTTTCTTTTGTCATGGTCTTTTGGTAGACCAATGATTCTTAAGTTGTCTCTCCTGGAACAATTTTCTAAATCTTCTGTTTTGTGAATGAGGTGCTTTATATTTTCCTCAATTTTTTCATTCTTTTGATTTTGTTTTATAGTGTCCTGCTGCCTTGTGAAGTCACTTGATTCTAGTTGTCTGGTTCTTAAAGACTGGATTTCATCTCTGGCTTTTTGGTCATCCTTCTTCTTCTGGTCTGATTTTCTATGGAGGTCATCTTTCATCCTCTTTCCCTCATCTTTCATCTCCTTTGTCTCAGTTTCAATCTGGTGGATTTTGGCTTTCAAGACACCATTTTCTCATTTTAGTTCAAGTACCTCTGTTTCCAGATGACTTATCTTAGCTTTTAAGTTCTTTTCCCAATTGTCTTCAGCTTCTCTTCATTGTGTTTTGAATTGTATTTTGAGTTCTTTCAAAACATGTATCCAATTTGCTGGGTTTTCTGTTTTATTGTTTGGTGTTCCCTCCTCCTCTTATTGTAGATGTTTGCACTAGAATGATCATTTAGAGCAGTGGTTCTCAACCTGTGGGTCGCGACTCTGGCGGGGGTCGAATGACCAAAACACAGGGGTTGCCTAAAGCCATCGGAAAATACATATTTCTGATGGCTTTAGCCGCTGAGGAATTGCACTACTTTACAGCAAGATCTCGGAAAGAATGGGGACACTGCTGCCCTCACATTGTACTAATATTAGTTACCTATTAGTAGCCCTTCCCCTATGAGGGGCGATGGATTTACCCTGTTGCCTGGGGACCTGACTCAAACAGAGACCCAGAGAGAGCACCTGGGTGCTGGCTCCGGAGGGGTTAAGAATGAGTCCTGGAGCGGATAAATCCTGGAGTGGATAACAGAGCTGAGTAACCCCAACAAAGTGAAGCCTCAGCTCGAGCTGGAGGGAGATGACAGGAAGAAGAAGGCAGCATCTGCGGACCCCCTACCCAGGCAGGACTTACCTCCTGCCTCAGGCTGCCTCCTGCTGGATTAATATTTCTCAACATATAATTAAATAATTAAATATTGTTTTTGTGATTAATCACTATGTTTAAATTATGTTTGATTTGTAGCAATGAGAATACATAATGCATATCAGGTATTTACATTCTGAATCATAACTGTAGCAAAATTACAGTTTTGAAGTAGCCACCAAAATAATTTTTTGGTTTGGGGTCACCGCAACATGAGGAACTTTTTGCAGGGTCACGACATTAGAAAGGTTGAGAACCACTGATTTAGAGTCTACATCCCCAATCATATCCCTGTTGGTCCATGTGATCAAGCAATTGTTTTAGTTCTGTGTTTCTACTCCCACAGTTTTTCCTCTGAATGTGGATAGTGTTCTTTCTCATAGATCCCTCCAAATTGTTCTGGATCACAGCATTGCTACTAATAGAGAAGTCCATTACCTTCGATTGTACCACAGTGTATCAGTCTCTGTGTACAATGTTCTCCTGCTTCTGCTCCTTTCACTCTGCATCAATTCCTGGAGGTCGTTCTAGTTCACATGGAATCCCTCCAGTTCATTATTCCTTTGAGCACAATAGTATTCCATCACTAACATACCACAGCTTGTTCAGTCATTCTCCAATTGAAGGGCATCCCCTCATTTTCCAATTTTTGGCCACCAAAAGGAGAGCAGCTATGAATATTCTTGTACAAATTTTCCTTATTATCTCTTTGGGGTACAAGCCCAGCAGTGCTATGGCTGGATCAAAGGGCAGGCAGTCTTTTAACGCTCTTTGGGCATAGTTCCAAATTGCCCTCCAGAATGGTTGGATTAATTCACAACCCCACCAGCAATGAATTAATGTCCCTACTTTGCTACATCCCCTCCAACATTCATTAATTGCCGTTGCTGTCATGTTAGCCAATCTGCTAGGTGTGAGGTGCATACCACTACTGAGAATTGAAAGAAGCTGAGGCTGGTCTTCCTGTTCTCTAGCCTCTTGGGCACTGACTTTATTGACCTCTGGGGGTTTCCTATGTATAACCTTTCCTTTAGCTGGTCTCATTTTCTGAGCCTTAGTCTTTTGCAAAATGAAGAGGTTAGACAAGATCTCTAATTCTTTGAAAGAGAGGAGAAAATAATTCCTTTGATTTCAATATAATCTGCTGTTAGTCAAACATAAAAATTCTTTTATGCGGAAGTGCCAATAACTGATAAAGGCTCAAGGTATTTCCCAATCCTGGGGAATTTGTATTGTGGGGAGGTTCAAAGCATTAAATTGAAAGAAGGCGGCTAGTCATGAATTTTTCAGGCATCATTCTGAGGGGTGGAGAATAAGTTAACAGTTAGTTATTGATGGGAATGAATGACTTTTCTATTTTGCCCAACTCAATTTAGTTCACATTTACTAAAAGTATACACGGTGTAAATTATTGTGCCAGGTGCTGGGCACACCAAGATGAGATTCTGAACAGCTAAGTTCCTGGCACCTGGATAATGAATTCTTCTTTTTCCTTTGCTCTCCCCCTTGCTCTACCTGTTTTTTTCCCCTATACCTAGTCTTCCTGGCTTAGGTAAAGGTATACTCCTTTCCCTATTCTACCTACCACATTTTCTTATAAGACAGATACTAATTTTGCCTTGGGAAGCTCCCAAAGTGTTTCTTCAGTCAGTCTATGATCTCACTGATATGGGCATTTCTTTCACTACTAAAGATGGCAACTTATTCATGCTTTCTCATCCTATGTAATTCTTGTAAAAGTTTTCTCATAAACACTCCCTGGATTTAGCTCTTATTCTGGGAGTCTTCCTCTAGGTCAGGGGTTCTTTTTTCTTGATCATAATTTTGTTTTACTTTTAAACGTCCATTTAAAAAACTTGGAGGTCTAAATTTCCCCCTCCCTCTTATTCCTTCCCCATATAATGAGAAAGCAAGTAATATGACATGAATTATACATGTGAAATCATGTAAATCTTTCCATATTAGTCATGGTGCAAAAAAAAAAACAAGAACAAAAGAAAAAGTGAAAAAGTATGCTTCAATCTGCATCCATCAGTTCTCTCTCTCTGGAGGCGAAAAGCATTTTTCATCATGGTTCCTTAGAATTGTCATGGATCATTGTATCAGAGTAGCCAAGTTTTCCCCAGTTGATTATTGTTACAATATTGCTGTTACTGTGTATAATTTTTCTCATGGTTGTGTTCATTTCTTTTTGCGTCAGTTCGTATGTCTTCTCAGATTTTTTAAATGAAATCATCTTGTTCATCATTTCTTATAGCACAATAGAATTCCATCACAATCATATACCATGACATGTTTAGCCATTTCCCAATTGATTCTTTGCCATAACCAAAAGAATGACTATAAATATTTTTGTACATCCTTTTCTCTTTCATTTCTTTGGGATACTGATATAGTAGTACTTCTGGGTCAAAGGGTCTGCATAGTTTTATAGTTCTTTGGGCATAGTTCCAAGTCGTACTCCAGAATGGCTGGATCAATCCACAATTCCATAAGCAGAGCCCTGACATTCCTATTTTCCACGTCACTTATAGTATTTGTAATTTTTCATTTCTGTCATATTAGCCAATCTGATGGGTATGCGGTGGTTAGGTCAAGGGTTCTTAACTTTTTTTTTTTTTTATGAGCCCTGGACCCATTTGGTCATGGTCTGGTGAAGTCCATGGACACCCTCTTAGAGTCATGTTTTTAAGGCCATACAATAAAAAGGTTATAATGGAAACCAACTATCCTGGAACAGATAGAATTTTTTTTTCCCTATCTAAGTTCAAAGATTATCCCCGAAATCAATCCACAAACTCAAAGAAATCCTTGGATAATAGGTTAAGGATCCATATTCTAGGTCTTTAAATTTTTTTTTTAATGTCAGTATTAGCTTTGGTTGTCTGTTATGCATTCTTGCCTTTCCTCAGGGATTTCTATCTCTCCCACTACATTTTACAAATAGGTCATAACTGGAAATAGCTTGCATTCCATATGCATTTATCTCCATTGCCCTTTGATCCACCCACAATTTTGATTCTTTAGAGATTGATGTTTCAAAATGTATTAGCATTACACTTTTTTGCTCATAGCACATGAAATAAAGAAAAATGTATTCCTTTAACATTTCCCTTCTGTTCTGTGAGGGTTGCCCAACTCTGCCTTTCCTCCTTCCTGTCCAATTCACAATCTCTTGTGAAATCTACTCCTACTGTCCTACCATATCCAAAAGAGCACTGGGAGATTTGTGGTGGCAGCCCCGACTTGGGGTTCCTTGGTGGTGGTGATAATTGAGTAAGGCTTCTATATACAATCATCTCTCCACATTTGAGATATCAGAGGCAGAAGACCTTCAGGACTCCCCAGAAATGTGAATCCCCCACCCCAATAATTCTAGGTCCCATCCCAAACTTTTATTTTAAAAATTCTGATTATGTTTATTTAACACAAAACAATACACTATACCCATAAAAATGTGCAGTGTCTATGCATGAGAAATTAATTTCTAGAACACCATGCAGAGTCTTCAAAGTCACCGGTGTAGTTGTAGTAACTACTTTTATAGATGTCCTTTTCCTTCAGAAAAATGCAAGAAACAATAATCACTTCTGGAGAGGCTCACGATATCATCAGAGTCCTGTTGACAGAGAGATTAAGAGGTTGCATTCCCAAAGAAAAGGCAACTTTTGACAAAATTTTACTGTTTTTGATAGATTTATGTATATAAACTTTTGGTAGTAAATTATAAAATAGATGGATAATATATAGTATTTATGCCTTTATGACCTATTAACATTTTTAGTTTTCTTGACATATGCCTGTAATTTTCTTCAGTATATTGCAAATTTCCAAGAATTCTCATTTCATTATTGATGGTCAACCTATAAATAACCGAAACCCTTACTGTGAAAATTTCTAGTGTCCTATGTCTGAGGGAAGATTATAAGTGGAAACAAAGTAGATGCCCATTGATTGGAGAAATGGCCAATTGTGGTACATAAGTATAAAGAATTCTTATTGTGCTATAAGAAATGATGAACTTGATGCATACAGAGAAACAAGAGAGACATTAACTGATGGAAAATCATCAGCAGAACATTTTGAACAGAATCATAAAAAGTTATATTGAAAAAATTTGATCCTGAAAAAGAAATATAATTGATACCTTCTATCTAGCCCTAGAAGCTTTGGAAAGATATAGGTCTGTAGGTGATGAACATTGTATTTCATGCTAGATTTTTTCTCCCTCATATTGATTGGTGTTATTGGCTTTTTTGGGATTTTGTTTTCTTCCCTTTAAAAAAATGCTTTCTTATAAGAGTCAGCTCTCTTGAAGAGGGAAGAAGGAGAGACATGGGGGAAACAACTCTATCATGCTTTAGGAAATCACTTGGCCTTTCTTCTCATTCTCCACTTTTCAGATTCTTTTCATGGGTTGTCTTCCCCATTAGACTGTAAGTTCGATGAGGGCAGGAATTCTTTCTTTTTTTTGTACTTATATCCTTAGGGCTTAGCATTGTGCCTGGTAAATAGTAGGCACTTAAAATATTTATTGACTGACTTACTGACTGTAGGCATTATAAAAGGATATCAATAATAATAGATCTAAAGTATTCAAACTGAACAGAATAAAACAATAGCAATACCCACATCTTGAAAATAGACACTGAATCATTTCTTTGAAAAAAAAATCAGAATTAGAAACTGAGTATCCCCACAAAAAGTACTTCCCATATACATCCCCAAACTTTGGGTTGTAAGATGTTTAGATTAGAAAAGAAAAGAAAAAGAAAAATGAGAGTCTTCTCCCCATCACTTCTACAGATTGTTAAAGACAAATGAAACTTGTAGTTTGTTTCTAGATGAGCTCCCACCTCAAGCCACCAGAGGGAGCGCACGAGCTTATTAGACAGCAGAGTTTGGTTGCTATGGTGGCGTTGCTAGGCCAAGTGCATCTGCTCTGTTGGAGCACTCTGGGGAAAGGGAGGGAGCGGGGATGTCACAAACCTAACCTCCTCATTCTCCCTTCTCCCCTTTCTCATCCACAGGCTTGTCTTTTTTGAAGGGCTAAAGGGAAAGCTTGAGAAGGAAACTGACCAAGCAAACTCTTGAGATCAAAAGCAACTGTTCACCTCTAGAGATTCTGAGCTTCAGATTTTCTTTGCCCAAATAAAGGAACAAAGGCTTCTGAGGATATACTCTGGTTCAGATTGTTTGGGTAGACAGTTTTTCTTCCTACCAGGCTTGGGACAGTCTGATATGGACCACTTTGTCTCATCTATCATCTGTCTGTCTACCTCTGCTTATCTGTGTTCTCTTCAAAAACAGAACAAAAGAAAACTGTAGATTAATGTGTTGATCACCAGTTTTTATCACATTTAATCCCTTAGAACTAAAAGTAAATATTTCAAATAAATACTAAAACATCCTGAGCCTGAAAGGAAGTAGGGGAGCAAGGGGAATAAAGAAACCATAAAACAATCTATATCCAATTCCGCCCCCACAAAGTTACTACCTTTCTTCTTGGCTCAATCAACAAGTATTTTTTAGGTGCCTGCTATGTAAGCAGAAGTGCCCATTTTGTCTAGGTTCATAGTCCTATCCGAACTGGCTGGACCTGTGATTTCTGTTCCCCTTGGCTCCTAAGTCACATTTGCTTTCTGCCTAGAATAGTTTCTTTGTATTCCTTGATTGGCCTGGCTTCCTATTTCTTTTTTTTCCTATTTCTTCTATCCACAATCCCACTTTAATTCCCAATGCCATGGTCAGGAGTGGAATTTAGGAATCTGAATCATCACCAGTCTAGTTAGTCAATTGTCTCTCTCAAATTTCCTGTTTTCCTTCTAGGGGTGACCAGTGGGTTGCCTTTGTGTGTCCAGTGGTTAGTATTTTGTGTGTTTAATACATGTTTTCATTCATTCAAATTCCTTCTATATGGAATTGGGGACAGTGAGGCTGGGGATCAGGTTGAAGGGTGTCTGCGATGATTTCCTGTGGGCCTTTTGATTCTATCTCAGGGAAGGACTGAGATTCAAAGTCTGAGGATTCTGCTGAGGGTTTAGGGAACCTGAGAAAACTCATGGTTATGGACCAGAGTTGAAGCCAGAGCATCCTGGTTGAGGAATTTCAGAGAAGGTGAAGCCTCAGGAATCAGAGCATCAGGTTGTCTGAGTCAATGGGTGTCCAGTTTGTGGAGAGGACCTGGGTGAGAGAGCATGGGGGTGGGTGAGCAGCAGTGGTAGGAGGAAGGGTGAAGATATTCATGACTTCATCCAAGGAGAAGAGTATGTGTTGAGCCAGTAGGAATATTGTAAGCTATCAGCTCTGGAGGGCAGCATCTATTATGGAATGGGAACTAGGAGAGCTGATAATCAAAAAACTTCACAGAATATTGTACACAGCAACATCATCATCATTATTATTATTTTTTAAACCCTTACCTTCCATCTTGGAGTCAATACTGTGTATTGGCTCCAAGGCAGAAGAGTGGTAAGGGCTAGGCAATGGGGGTCAAGTGACTTGCCCAGGGTCACACAGCTGGGAAGTGTCTTAGGCCAGATTTGAACCTAGGATCTCCCTTCTCTAGGCTTGGCTCTCAAGCCACTGAGCCACCCAGCTGCCCCCAGCAACATCATTATTGATTGATGAACAATTGTGAATGAACTATTCTTAGTGATAAGATGATTCAAGAATTTCCCTTAAGGCTCACAATGAATAATGTCACCTGCCTCTAGAGAAGGAACTAATAGAGACTATAAATACAGAGTTTTACATTATTACATACATAAAATCTATATCTAATTGCTTGCCATCTCAGGGAGGGCAAGAGAAGAAAGGGAAAGGAAGAACTTGGCTCAAAATTAAAAAAAAGATTGAAATTGTTTTTATATGTAATTGAGGAAAAAATGAAAAATTTAAATTTTATGTTATATTTTTATGTTTTACCAATTACATGTAATAACTTTTTACACAAGTTTTGCTAAGTTATATGATTGAAATTTTATCCCTTCCTCTCGTCCTTTCCCTTCCTGATGCTTACAGGCAATTCAATCTGTGTTAAACATGTTTTATCATGCAAAACATAATGAAATGCTACTTTAAAAAATTCACAGCCCCCCTCAGGCTGTGCCCGTCCCCACAAAACTCCAAAATGAAATCCTCGTTGTGGCCCTGACCCTGGATTACCATATGACATTAGATAAATTATTTTCCTGTCTGGATGAGGGTTCTGTTAGAAAAAAATAAGCCTCAAATCCCATTGGCTATTGTAAAAATTGCATGAACATGACAGAGTGTTGTGGGGTGGGAAGAATGAGATGGGGATGGATTCTGAACAGAATAAGTTTTGTTCGTGAAAACCAAGCAATCAGCTTCTGCCAAAAGAAAAGTAGGAAGGTTCTTTTTTGCTGGAGTACAAGGTGAGAGTAGTGGAACTGGTAGTGTGTGGAACAGCCTGATACAAACCTGGGGCAAGAGGTGAGAGCAGTGGAATCAATAGCTGAGGAGCAGCCTGGTACAAATAGACATTAAGAAATTTAATGAGCAGGCAGAACCAAGAAGGCAGAGTAGTATCAGGAACCTTCTGAATCTCTTTCCAAATGATCTCAAAGGACAGAGTGTCTCAAAGTGTCTCAAAAGGACAGAAATAAAAATTGGATGAGTAAAGGGACTTTCCCAATGGATGCAGCCTTAAAGGTAGGCAATGTTTGGGGATTCCCATGCTAAAAGGGGATGAAATTGCACCAGTTAAAGCACAAGCTGATCACACCTCCCCCACACACCTGCCAAGCCAGAGTTAGAGCAAGGACTGGGGCAATATCTAAATTCTCAGGGGCTGGCTGAAAGAACCACGGACTTAACCCTTAAAGCCTTGACAGTGAGACTTGAGACACAAGGCTGAAGAGTGTGGAGCCTGGACAGCAGAGCATAGAGCTTGGGTAGAAACAAGGCTGGCTACAACTGAGGTAACAGGAACTGGAAAGATAGTCTCAGGGCAAAGTGCTTCAAAATGTGCTATACAAATAACATCACAGATCTACCTGCTCTCACTCAGGCTTCTAAGTGGGAAGGGAAGATACTACCAACGCAAAGCCCTGCAAGAAAGAAGATAAGAAAGCAATGTCCACCAACATGCAGGAACCCCAATCCATTACTGGTAAAAGAAATAAGCAAGAGCAAAATAAAACAAAACTCTTGACCCTGCATTATTTCCATGGAGAAAAAGAGAAAAATACAGAAGCAACAGCAAAGTGACAAACAAGCAAACACATCCAAACTTAAAAAAAAAGAAAACTTGTCACAAGCTCTTGAGAAACTGAAAACAGAGTTCAAGAACCAAGTACGAGAGATAGAAGAGGGGACAGGTGGAGGGCTCAGTGGATTTAGAGCAAGACCTAGAGATGGGAGGTCCTGGGTTCAAATATGGCCTCAGACGCTTCTTAGATGTGTGACCTTGGGCAAGTAACTTAACTTCCATTGCCTAGCCCTTGCCACTCTTCTACCTTAGAACCAATACAGGATATTGATTCTAAGATGGAAGGTAAGGGTTTATAAAAAATAAAGAAAGAAGAAAAAATGGGAAAAAGAAATGAAAGTAATACAAAGGAAAATAACAGTTTAAAAGAAAAAGTTGCCCATATGGAAAAAAGAGGCACAGAAATAAAATGAAGTAATAAGCAAATTGGAGACCAGAATTGACCTGCTGGAAGTCATGAAAAGCAGTATAGACCAAACCAAAAAGGAAAATCAAAAGATAATACTTGAAATCATAATTTAAAACTAGAATTGGGCAAGTAAAAGCTAATGATCTCACGAGACAGTAAGAATTGATAAAGCAAAATGAAAAGAATGAAAAAAAATAGAAGGAAACATGAAATATCTCATTGAAAAGACAAATGATCTGGAAAACAGATTGAGGAGAGACAATTTGAGAATTATTAGTCTACCAGAAAGCCTGGAACAAAATAAAAGCCTTGACATCATGCTACAAGAAATTATCCAAGAAAACTGCCCTGATATTTTTGAATAAGAGGGCAAAATAGACATTGAAAGAATCCATAGATCATCACCTACATTAAATCCCCCAAAGACAACCCCCAGGAATATGATAGCCAAATTCAAGAGCTTCCAGGCCAAGGAAGGCAAGAGAATTGGGTCTACAACCAAGAATCTCATATTGTCATAGGTTGATAACTATCTTAGATAAAGATCTGAAAACCCTCATCAGAGATTGAATTTTCACGGTCTGTCTGAGAACAGGTCTCAGTGCCCTTGCCTCCATCTCCTTTTAGTTTCCCATTACCAGACTGCTGACCTTCTATGAACCCTGGATGATTTCTGGAATTCTTATCTTGCCCCACCATTATCCTCCCAGCTGCAATATTTATATTCTTTTTTTTTTGGAGTTTTTTAAAAAATTAATTTATTTAGTCAATTTAGAACATTATTCCTTGGTTACAAGAATCACATTCTTTTTCTCACTCCCATCTCCCTACCCTTCCTGCAGCTGATGTGCAATTTCATTGGGTATTATACATGTCCTTGATCATTTAGAGTCTATATCCCCAGCCATATTCCCTCAACCCATGTATTCAAGCAGTTGTTTTTCTTCTGTGTTTCAACTCCCACAGTTTTTCATCTGAATGTAGATAATGGTTTTTTTTTTTTTGTAGATTCCTCCAAGTTGTTCAGGATCACTGCATTGCCACTAATGGAGAAATCCATTATGTTTGATTGTACCACAGTGTATCAGTCTCTGTGTACAATGTTCTCCTGGTTCTGCTCCTTTTGCTCTGCATCAATTCCTGGAGGTCGTTCCAGTTCCCATGGAATCCTTCTACTTTATTATTCCTTTGAGCACAATAGTATTGCATCACTAACATATACCACAATTTGTTCAGCCATTCCCCAATTGAAAGGCATCCTTTCATTTTCCAATTTTTGCCACCCCAAAGAGCACAGCTATGAATATCCTTATACATGTCATTTTCCTTATTAGCTCTTTGTGGTACAAACCCAGCAGTGCTATGGCTGGAACAAAGGTCAGGCGGTATTTTAGCACCCTTTGGGCATAGTTCCAAATTGTCCTTCAGAATGGTTGGATCAATTCACAACTCCATCAGCAATGCATTAATGTCCCGACTTTGCCACATCCCCTCCAGAATTCATCATTTTCCTTTGCTGTCATGTTAGTCAATCTGCTAGGTGTGAGGTGATACCTCAGAGTTGTTTTGATTTGCATTTCTCTGATTACAAGAGATTTAGAACACTTTTATTAATAGTTTTGATTTCTTTAACTGAAAATTGCCTATTCATGTCCCTTGCCCATTTATTAATTGGAGAATGGCTTGATTTTTTGTACAATTGGTATAGTTCTTTATAAATTTGAGTAATTAGACCTTTGTCATAGGTTTTTGTAATGAAGATTGTTTCCCAATTTGTTGCTTCCCTTCTATTTTTGGTTGCATTAGTTTTGTTTGTACAAAACCTTTTTAATTTGATATAATCAAAATTATTGATTTTACATTTTGTGATTTTTTTCCTAGTTCTTGCTTGGTTTTAAAGTCTTTCCTTTCCCAAAGATCTGACATGTATACTATTCTGTGTTCACCCAATTTACTTATAGTTTCCTTCTTTATATTCAAATCATTCACCCATTCTGAATTTAACCTGGTGTAGGGTGTGAGATGTTGATCCAAACCTAATCTCTTCCATACTGTCTTCCAATTTTCCCATCAGTTTTTATCAAATGGTGGGTTTTGGTCCCAAAAGCTGGAGCCTTTGGGCTTGTCATAAAATGTCTTGCTGAGGTCACTTACCCCAAGTCAGTTCCACTGATCCTCCTTTTTGTCTCTTAGCCAGTACCAAATAATTTTGGTGACCACTGCTTTATAGTATATAAAGAGATCTGGGACTGCAAGGCCACTTTCCTTCACATTTTTTTTTTCATGATTTCCCTGGATATCCTTGATCTTTTGTTCTTCCAAATGAGCTTCCTTATTTTTTTTTCTAATTCAGTAAAAAGATTTTTGGTAGTTCAATTAGTATGGCACTAAATAAGTAAATTAATTTGGGTAGGATGGTCATTTTTATTATGTTAGCTTGTCATACCCATGAACAGTCAATGTTTTTCCAATTGTTTAGATCTAGTTTTAATTGTGTGGAGAGTGTTTTGTAGTTGTGTTTATATAGTTCCTGTGGTTGTCTCAGCAGATAAATTTGTAAGTATTTTATATTGTCTAGGGTGATTCTAAATGGAATTTCTCTTTCTAATTCTTTCTGCTGAGATATGTTGGAGATATATAGAAATACTGATGACTTTGGGGGATTTATTTTGAATCCTGCAACTTTGCTAAAGTTGTTGATTATTTCGACTAGCTTTTTGGTTGATTCTTTGGGGTTCTTTAAGTAGAGCATCATATTATCTTCAAAGAGTGATAGCTTGGTCTCCTCATTGCCTAATTTAGTACCTTCAATTTCTTTTTCTTCTCTAATTGCTACAGCTAGTGTTTTTAGTACAATGTTAAATAATAGTGGTGATAACAGGCATCCTTGATCTTTGATCCTTGATCTCCTGATCTTATTGGGAATGCCTCTAGTTTATCCCCATTGCAGATCATGTTTGCTGATGGTTTTATATAAATAATGTTTATTATTTCTAGGAAAGACCCTTCTATTCCTAGACCTCCTAGTATTTCAATAGGAATGAGTGTTGTATCTTGTCAAAGGCTTTTTCTGTATCTATTGAGATAATCATGTGATTTTTGTTGGTTTGCTTGTTAATATGGTCAATTATGTTCATGATTTTCCCAATATTGAACTATCCTTGCATTCCTAGTATGAATCCTACCTCGTCATAGTGAATAACTCTAATGATCACTTGCTGGAGTCTTTTTGCTAGTATCCTATTTAAGATTTTTGTATCTATATTCATTAAAGAGATTGGTCTATAGTTTTCTTTCTCTGCCTGGCTTTGGGATCAGTACCATATTTGTGTTGTAAAAGGAGTTTGGTAGAATTCTTTCTTTGCTTATTCTTTCAAATAGTTTGTATAATATTGGGATTAGTTGTTCTTTGAATGTTTGAAAGAATTCATTTTTTAATCCATTTGGGTCCTGGGGATTTTTTCTTAGGGAGTTCTTTGATGGCTTGTTCAATTTCTTTTTCTGAATGGGGGTTATTTAGGTATTCTATTTCTTCCTCTGTTAGTCTAGGCAATTTATATTTTTGTAAATATTCATCTATATCACTTATATTGCCATTTAATTGAGCATAATAATTTTTCATGATTGCCTTAATTTCCTCTTCATTAGAGGTGAGGTCTCCCTTTTCATCTTGGACACTTTCCACTTGGTTTTCTTCTTTCCTTTTAAAAATTAGATTGACCAGTATGTTGTTTATTTTATTTGTTTTTTTTTAAAGTACCAGCTTTTAGTCTTATTTATTAAATCAACAATTCTTGAACTTTCAATTTCATTAATTTCTTCTTTGATTTTTAGGATTTCTAATTTGGTCTTCATCTGAGGATTTTTAATTTGTTCACTTTCTAGTTTTTTAATTTGCATGCCCAATTAATTGACCTCTTCCCTCTTTAATTTGATAATATATGAACTCAAGGATATGAATTTCCCCCTGAGTACTGCTTTGGCTGCATCCCATAGATTTTGAAAGGATGTCTCATCATTGTCATTTTCTTCAATGAAGTTATTAATTTTTTGTATGATTTGTTCCTTAACTAACTGATTTTGGAGAATCCCATTATTTAATTTCCAATTAATTTTTGATTTGCCTCTCCATGTACCCTTACTAATTATTATTTTCATTGCATTGTGGTTTTATAAGGTAGCATTTATTATTTCTGCCCTTTTGCACTTGTTTGCAATGTTGTTTTCCCCCTAATATATGGTTAATCTTTGTGAATGTACCATGTGCTGCTGAAAAAGTGTATTCCTTTTTGTCCCTATTTATTTTTCTCCACATATCTACTAACTAATTTTTCTAAGATTTCATTCACTTCTCTTTCCTCTTTCTTATTTATTTTTTTGGTTTGATTTATCTAGTTCTGATAGAGGAAGGTTCAGGTCTCCCACTAGTATAGCTTTTCTATCTACTTTATCCTTTAGCTTCACTAGTTTCTCCTTTAGAAATTTGGATGCTATGCCATTTGGTGCATACATGTTGAGTACTGATATTTCCTCATTGTCTATACTACCTTTTATCAGGATGCAGTTACCTTCCTTATATCTTTTGATTAGATCTATTTTTACTCTGACTTTGTCAGATATCATGATTGTGACTCCTGCCTTCTTTTTATCAGTTGATGCCCAATAGATTTGGCTCCATCCTCTTACTTTGACCCTATGTGTATCTACCTTCCTCATGTGTGTTTCTTGTAGACAGCATATGGTAGAGTTTTGGATTCTAATCCACTCTGATATTTGCTTGCATTTTATGGGTGAGTTTATTCCATTCATATTCAGAGTTATGATTACCAGCTGTGTATTTCCTAACGTTTTGATTTCACTCCTAGTCTTGCCTTTTCTTTTTTCCCTATTTCTTTCTATACTAATTTTTTAATCAGTCCCCCTAATTCCCACCCTTATTTTACTTCCCTTCATATCCCCCTCCCTTCTTATTCCCCTCTTATTTTCTTTACAGTCTTTTTAAACTACCCCCTCACCCTCTCCCTCCCTTGTACTGCTTCTCTCCCCACCAGTCCTTTTGTTACCCTTCTACTTCCCTATAGGGCGCAAATCAATTCTCTGCCCCAATGTATTGGATTGTTCTTCCCTTACAACTTCCCGGCCCGCGAGAGGTTTCAAGGAGAGAAGATAGAAACAGGATAGAAGTTTTGGATTCCGCGAAGGGCGTGAACGAGCCGGTTTTAGAGATACAAATAATCGAGTCAGTAATCAATTATTAATTTTCGGGAGCCACAGCCTGCTCCCACCACTGGTGATTACTAATTCAGGCTATTCCCATCCAATGATCTCAATTTAACACTGCACTGGTCAGAGGATAATGCTAGCTCAGAAGGAAAGGAGATCAGAAACTAAAGGCGGTAGATAATGCTAGGTATTAGCATTAGAAAAGAGAGAGAAAGAGGGAGGCCTGGCCAAAAGGCCAGGCCTCAGGGAGAAAGATAGAGAGGAGAGAGAAAGGGGAGAAGTTGCTCCATTGCAAACCTGTCAGTGTCCTACAAGTGGGCGGGCTGGCTGTGTCACGTCCCATTTATTCTCTTTGATATACAAATGAACTCAATACATATTGATCAGTTACATGATACTTCAATACATATGGATGAGTTACCTGGTGTATTGCCATTGGCTAATGCAACTTATGACAAGGAGAAGGTGGGGTTATTATCCCCTGGTGAGTGAGACAAAGGGAAGCAAGGTTTCGCTCCTAAACTTCAGCCACGCTGGGAATAGAGCTCATTGCCATGCTCAGGGTGGCCATGTGCTCACTCACAATCCTTGTCTCTCCATAATACCTATGGGCTGGACTGCTACATCCCTCTTTGAGACAATTTCAATACATGTAAGAGTTGAGTATTTACTATCTCCAACCTCTTTACCCTTCCAGTGTATTGATGTTTCCCCCACTCCTGCCATGTGTTTTTTTGTGACATATAAATTTACCCCCTTTTGTTTCTTTTTCCATTTCTTTTAGTATTAACCTCTTTTTTTTAGCTCTAGTTGTATACACACACACTTATATATGTATTTATGCATACATATATCTATATACATATTTATGTCTTGGCATTTCATCCTTTATAGTTTGTCACTGTTCCCTCTAAGTGTAATTTTTCTAGCTGCCCGGGGTGATAATAACAATTTTAAGAGTTACCAATGACCTCTTTTCTTATAGGCATACATATCATTTTAACTTATTGGGTCTCTTAAAAAAAGTTTTTTTTCTTTTTTCCATACAAACATTTAGTTTGTAATTGGTAAGGAAGGGTTTTCAGAGGTCTGAATGTTTGCTGCCTCTATGCTGCCATATTGACTCCACCCTCTGCACTATCTAGGTTCTTGCCAAAGTTTCCCATGGACCTCTCTCATGGGCGATTGTTTATAATTCCTATGGTTTTTGCCTTTAAAAGATCTACCATTTGCAATAAACTCTAACCCATTGCTATCAGCACGAGTCCCTTCTGACCCCACAATGTGACTGTATCTTTGATTCTCATCTTTACTTTCACCCTTATCTTCACATGAGGTCCTTCTAACTTCTTCCTTTGTATTTCCTCTTATTGTTTTTTCCCAACTTTATCTGTGGAACTTTGGTACCAGTCCTGACTCCCCTGAGGGGCATTATCAACCTACTCATCAAAACTGACTATATACTTTCAGGGGAAAATATGGGCATTTAATAAAATAGAAGATTTCCAAGTATTCCTAAAGAAAAGATAAGAACTAAATGGAAAATTTGATGTCCAAATACAAAATTCAAGAGAATCATAAAAAAGGTAAACAAGAAAGAGGGAAAAATTTTTTTTAAAGACTTCAAGAAGGTCATATTGATTATATTCTTATATGGAAAAATGATATCTGTAACTGTTAAAAATTGTTTTCATTGTTGAATACTTATATTTCTTCATTGTACTACCTTTTATCAAGATGTAATTACCTTTCTTATTTCTTTTAATCAGATTTATTTTTACTTTGGCTTTACCAGATATGATTGTGACTCCTATAATCTTTTTCTCAGTTGATGCTCAATAAATACTGCTCCAGCCTCTTACCCTTATCCTGTGTGTGTCTATCTGCCCCATGTGTTTCTTATATACAACATATATACA
Organism: Monodelphis domestica; assembly: GCF_027887165.1. Lineage (NCBI taxonomy): Eukaryota > Metazoa > Chordata > Mammalia > Didelphimorphia > Didelphidae > Monodelphis > Monodelphis domestica. Next base: position 29,931,961 of record NC_077231.1, on the reverse strand, counting down.
TATATACAACATACATACATATCATATATACAATATATGCTAGGATTCTGTTTGATACACTCTGCTCTCTGCTTGTGTTTTATGGGTAAGTTCATCCCATTCACATTCAGAGTTTTGATTACCACCTTTGTATTCCCCATTATTGTGATTTCCTCTTTTAGTCCTGCCCTTTCTTCTTTCACTATTTCCTTTTACACCAGTGTTTTGCTTTTAATCAGTCTCCCTTTTCCCCACCCTTATTTTACCTTCCTTCCCACCCTCTCCCTTCTTAATCCCCTCCTATTTTTCTTTAGGATTTTTTGGTCACCACCAACTTTCCCCTCCCTTTTAATACTTCCCTTTCAACCTCCTTACCCATTCCTTATTTCCTTTCTACTTTTCTATAGGGTAAGATAGAATTCTATATCCTAATGAATCTGACTGTTCTTCCCTCTAAGAACAGATTCCACTGAGAGTAATGTTTAATTATTACCTGTCACCACTCCTTTCCTTCCCTTCTTATAATAGTATTCCTTATCCCCACCCAATGCGCCTCTTTATGTGGTATAATTTACCCTATTTTACCTCTTCCTTCAGTTTCTACTAGTACAATCCTTTCCCCCCCCTAATTTTTTTACATATCATCCATTTTACATATCAACAACTTAATAACTCAACCTCTGCCTATGAATATTTCTTCTATCTACTATGATAATGGAAACACTTTTTAAGAGTTACAGATATCATTTTTCCATATAGGAACATAATCATTTTGACCTTGTTGAAATCCTTGAAAATTTTTTTCCTCTTTCTTGTTTACCTTTTTATAGTTCTCTTGAATTTTGTATTTGAATATCAAATTTTCCATTTAGTTCTGGCCTTTTCTTTAGCAATACTTGGAAATCTTCTATTTTATTAAATGCTCATACTTTTCCCTGAAAGTATATAGTCAGTTTTGATGGGCAGGTCAAAATTTTTTCTTGATTCTTTTGGCACCACCCATTGGGGGGATAGAATTTGAAAGGAAAATTCTCAATTTCCTCAGCCTAGAGAGATGGAATGAGGGACAGTGACTATGCAGCAAGGGTCTTTGTTGAATGGCTGGCCAGAGGTGGCTTTTCCTACTCCTGCTTATTATGGTCACTTTTTAAAATTGAGAGCCTTACTGATGTCACTCACCACGTAGAGTCAATCACTGAGCTCCAGGACTCAGTTATTCCTGGGATACTCCCCAGTTCAGTCTCTTAGGTAACTCTTACATGATTTAGTTTGGTTTGTGCTCTGCTTTTGTTGTAGTTTTTCTCTCCTTCCTTTTGATATAATATATATATATATATATAATATAATGATGTATATATTATATATATTATATATAAATATATAATATATATAATATAATAATAACTCCTATAAAGCTTTTTGAATACTGGAATTCAGGATATACTACTAATAGACCTAATCAAATCCAGGCCTTAAGGACCAAGGGGTGAAAGGAATGAAGAAGGAGCAAAATCCTAATTCTTTGTCCCTTGTGAATAAGGCTAATTTCCCTCCCAAAAGATTACTTGATTGACTCATAGGAACCAAGGCTTAGACTGTAGGAGAAGTCACATCCACATTGTCTTAATACAAAGCACTCAGGAGCATCTAAAGAGGTGCTCTGATGGCTGATTGGTGGATCATCAAGGACAACTCAGGCCAGGGAAGCTTTGATCAGCTGAATCAGCTCCAAGGGTTCTCAATGCCTATCCTACCACAACTAAGTAAACCTTCTGTTACATGGCAAATGTCCTACAAGTTATTGAATCTAACCTATAAAATTATTGAATTGATTGAGCATAATCTACCAGGAAGGGTGGCCTGAGTCAGATCTGTCCAAGTAAAAGTTTAATTGCTCTTTTGTACATTTGGAATGGACAGCAGGGTGATGAAGTGGAGAGTGTAGGGGGGAGTCAGGAGGACCTGAAATTAAATCTAGCCCCATTCACTAGCTGTGAACCTCGGGCAACTCTTAACTTTTGTTCACCTCAGATTCCTTTAGGGGACCCTGGAGATGAAAATGATGAATCACTCTAATATCCTTGTCAGGAAAACCCCATAAAAATGGGACCATTAAGGGTTTAGCCATAATTTGGAATATTCTAAACTAAAGAACTTCTCCAATTTCTTTTTGCTGTGTTGCTTAGAATAATGGGCTCACTTGGTTTTGCCTCCTCTTCCCAAAGAGGAGTTCAAATCCACCTCAGACTAGCTGTGTGACTCTAGACAGGATTGCCTCAGTTCCTCTTCAGTAAAGTGACCTGGAGTGGTAAATGACAAACCACTCTACTATCTTTGCAAAGAAAACCCCAAAAGGGAACTGAAAAAAGCCAATCAAACAAAACAAGAATATGCATGGCCTTTTGTGTAATCAGCATTTGATAGGAAGGGGCTTGACTGGTGAGAGAAGCTAAGGACTGAAGCTTTTATTCAGAACTCCTAAACTTTATGCCCCTACACTAAAATATTTGAAGGATAGCCTAAGGGTATGATTAAAACCCTGTGCCTTTCTTGGATGCAGGAGAATCGTTGTATCCTCTGGCAGTCTAGACCCTACCTGACCCTCCCCCAACTAGCATCCTGAGGGGACTCACTAGGTTCTTTGTCCACTTTCTGCAAAGCTCTTCGATTTTCTCAATCCATGCCACCTTTGAGCTATGCTTCTATATTTAGACAGCCACATATATACAACTTATGCAAAAACAAACAAAAAAAGGAACACCTATATTCTCAAAAAACTTACATTCTCCCAGGCTAGATAAAAAATTTCTGTTTATTTGGTAGTATTCATTCTGCCTGCTGTGTATCTTATCATTTGTTATCTAGGAGATTTACAAGATGCTGGATGGGAAAACCTTGGGTCCATTTTAACACCAGATCCTTTAATCTGTGGCTTTCATAAAACTTCCAGAGAGCATAAACATTGAATTTTAAGGAGAAGAGTGTTCTGAGCACCTAATGTTGTATAGCTTTGTGTTCTGAGAATACCTTGAGGGCTAATTTCTTCATGGAAAAGACAGAAAAATAGGCACAATTTCTTTCCTAGTTGATTTGCAAATTATGATGGGGAGCAGGCTGGCAATGCAGGGTGGGGAGACAAGGTGATCTTTCCTGATCCTTTTTGAGATTCTAGTTGCTCCAAGAGTCTTTGTCTCTGAAATGTACGAATCCCATAATTCTCCCACTCTCAAAACAGGGATTAACAAGGAAAGGAGAGATTGGCCAGCAGGGTTAAGTGAAAAAGAAGGCTATCCCTTTAGAGACTCAACTACTTATATTCCTTCCTTCTTTCTATGTCTAAAGTTCTGTGTAGGAGATGCAAAGTTTATATAGGACATTGATCCTGCCTTCATTATATCTTACAATGGGAAAAGACAAAGAGTTTGTGTTTAGACACAATGATACACAGTTAGATATTATAAGTGCAGTAGAGAGATGCAAAGTTCTTACTGGCAGAGGTGATCAGGGAAAGCTTCATTGAGAAAGTGGCATCTGAGTTGGTTTTTAAAGTCTAGATTCCACAGGAGAAAAGGGGGAGGGAAGGCATTTGAGGCTTAGAGAACATAGGTTGGGAGAACCTAGTGATTTTTCAGGATATAGACTTGCCGCCTGGTGTGATGTATAGGGAGAAAAATCATGTGAGTTAATGTGGTGGAATCCAGAAATAAATAGAGGATAAAATGTTGGGGGATGCAAAAAACCTAGAAGTTTCAGAGAATGAATGAAGGATTCCCCTAAATTTATTTGGCAATTGAAGACCATCCATAAAACTGAGATAAATGAATAAAGATGGCATTCTTATTCTACCCTTCTGAGACCTGCATATCTCCTGATATACAACTTCTTCAACCCAAGGCCTTTCCCCCAATCACCTGCCCTTGCCTTTTAGAATGTCAACCTCAGATGTTCCCCCAAAGTTGCTTATCTTTGAGTTCACATACTGATCCCACACCCTTCCCACAGTCACCATCTTAAATCCCCCCATGTCACCTGTAAGTCACATGTCTCCTGCCCTCTTGTTTGTCAAGTACTCAGCTCACCCCTAAAGCCAATAAAACCCCACTTTTTGTCATTTTAGGTAGGCAGACTCCCACTGGGGAGATGCCCTCTAGCCATCAATCTCCCAAATAAACCAGTTTCCCTTTATTGGGACTCTTGTAATTCTTTAGGTGGGAGAATCCTAGCAAATCAGGACAGCTCTTCCATAACAGTAAGAAACCACTTTATGGTGGTTCTAGGTTGTACTGAGCCTTGACCTATGGCCAAAGGATCCTGAAGTTGGGCCAGTGAAAATTATTAAGAAACGATTAGATTCATGAATAAGAAAGGTCATGTTGGCAATTGTATTAAGGACAGATTGGAGCTTGGAGATAATAGAGGCAAGAGGACTAATTAGGAGACTATTATAAAAAACCCAGAGTTAGAGAGGCTATGAGGTACATTGCGGATAGGATTTTGAACCCATAGTTGTGGGGGAAAAGCACTTCAAAGTTTGTAGCAGGTTTTCTCCTCAAGATTGGAAGGCTGAAAACTCCATTCTTGTCCAGAGTTCTCAAAGTCTATATTTGAAAAAGAAGAGGGTTAGGGCAATGAAATAGCCTCATGGCTGGTGGAATAGCTCAAGGGGTGGATCAGGGTTTGTATATTTATTGAACAGCAACCCCCCCCCCCCCCCCACTATTTTTGGGGCATTCTAGGCAGAAAACCCAGGAATGCCCAGTTCTTGGTGTGGAACGAGGGCACAGTACAGTATAAGACCAGTCTAACTAATATAAATACAGAATGGGGCAGTACAAGTGAATAGTAATATATGCAACTGTACAAAATACAGAACAGTGCATGACTATTCTAACTGATTAAGAACATATGGCAGCTCAGTGCTTAGCAATTCAGGTTTTATAGTCTATGTTTAACTAGTGCTAACTGGTGAAAAAGATCAGAATTCAGGACCCCCATGCCCCACTTAGATCACTGCTACTTCCATCAGAGTTACATTCAGCCCTAGACATTTACCAACTATGTGACTTTGAACAAGTCACTGAAGCTCTGTTTGTCTGTTTTCTCAATTCCAAAATAAGGATAAGAATAGTGTCTATTTCTCAGAGTTGTGAGGAACAAATGAGATAATAAATGTAAGGCACTTAGTACAGAACCTGCATAGTAGGCACTATGGAAATGCTAACTATTTACTTCTACCACTACTACTATGACTACCACTACTACTACTACTGCCACTACTACTAGAATAAGGACTAAGGTGATGGCAGCTGGAATAGAGAAAAGGGGATGGATGTGATCTATGATGCAGAAGTGGATTAGACAGGGTTTGATAATTTATGAGAGTTCTGGAGAGAGATGGGACAAGGATAAAGCCCAAGGTTATGACTATGCTAAATTAGATGAATACTGCTCTAGAACAAAAATAGTACAGTGAGGCAGAAGGAAGACTGGGTAGATGGACATGCTGAGTTTGAGGAGGAGGTGCCATTGAGACCTCTACATCAAGAAGTTTTCTATGGGTTTGGAAAACATTTAAAGACTGGAAATGTAAATGTGGTAGTCCTTTGCATCAATGTGATAAATGAAGTCATGATATCAAGAGTCAACCAGGTCAGGGATTTGGAGAAGGATTACAATATTTCCAGGTGGGGAGGGGAGAGAAGGAAAGGAAAAGAGCCAAGAGGAGTCAAAATCCTCAGAAATATGAAGGGAGTCTTGGAAGGTCCTTATGTTAAATAAGATAAGGTCATTTTGTTGACAGATTGTCCTCAAAAACCCTTGTACTTAAGAGGGGTGGCAGGGAAGAAGGTGGGAGACAATATAAAGGAATTAAGAGACTTGGGACAAACCCACACCCAAGATGCAGATATCAGCTATATATAAGAGGGCTCTGCTTATGGGAAACTGGTCATACTCCTGGGCCTGAATTTAGAAATACTTGCTTAGCAACAAGTCAGCTGGAGAATAAAGAAAAATAATGCCAACTGTATTCATTAGTACTGAGGGCTATGGAGTAACAGAATAACAAGAATGAGATGAGATTAGTTGAGGGAGATTTGGGGAAGAAATGAGTCTTGGGACAAATTTGGTAAGGAAGAGAAAAGGGGAACAGATTGGCAGAGGGTAGATGAGTAGAAGTCAGGCAGGGAAATGACTTGTTTGAAGACTGAGGGTCTGTCAGCATCCCATTGTGTCTGATATAGGAATATAGTATACCTCCCTCATCAAGTACAAGAATTTTTGAGGACAGTCTGTAAACAAAATAGGGAATAGGAAAGGACTTAGAAAGCATTCTCAAGGATGAAGCTTTCAGTGATCCTACTAGAGAATTTTTATTACTTAAAATCTCTGATGTTTTCCTTGCCCAAGATGTCAGGTATCTTGCAACATAACCTGAAATTCAGACTTCCCTTGAGGCACAGAAAGTTCAGAGAAATACAGACACACAGGAAAACCACCTAGGAATCCCAGAATCCCTTAGCACTGCACTGCTTTTCCATGAAGAGGTCTCATCTGGATCTTTTACTCTACTCCCTGTTAGCACAATGACCTCTATATTAAGCCCAGTTTAGCAATACCAGCCTAGAGGGTCTGCACCTTGCTGATACAATCTACTGGCTCTATGAACAGTCTCAGAGTGGAAGAGAACTCTTGGCATCAGGAGCTAACTTCCTGCTTCCCCAGATCCCCTACCTAGATTTCTTGCATGTGCTAACAATAGAGAGAAAAGACAAGGGATATGTAGGTTATGGAAGCAGATTAACTTCATTGGAATGGGGGAATGGGGACATTCAAGAAAAAGACATTGTTCAGGATTAACAATAGTTAGGTAAGAGTGAGAAGAGATTCTGGCAGGAGAAAGGGGACAAAAAAGATCCTAAGAAGGGGCACATCATTGTTTGAGAGGCATGACCCCTTGAGGAGTCATTTCCATTAGTCTCTTCCCTAGAATCAGACCACATTACCCTCTCTCAGAGAGGATATTGCTTCTTTGGTCCTTGATAGTAGATAGAAATCTTGGATGCTTGTTATCTATTTTCCCTTGAATCACAATGGAGATGAACATGTTTGGTTCTAATTTGATCTGTGGATATAGCTCTCTTATAGAGTGCATTTGGACACTGAGCTGACCCTTTTGGATTCTCTAAGTCTACAATGTTCCACAAGCATATTTCCATTGATCACTTCTTCCTGGAGCCTCCATTTTGAGGATTGACTTTGGCCAGTCAACATTCATTCCCCCCCTTGCCATTCTACTATATCTCAACTTCTGTCTCACTCTGGAACATCCCCCAGCTCTGGAGGGGGGGGGGCCCTCAGCTTGGAACCTTGGAACATCTCTCCACCACACCAACCCACCATGTCTAATATAAATAAAAAATGACTTCCCTCAAGGTTCTTTGAATTCTATCATTTTTACTATGCAGAAGGAATCTAAGATCAGAGAAATTCTTAGTACATCAGATGATTTGGAAGTTACACAATCTGTGCTAAGATCTATATAATTTCATCCTTATACTAGTATAATAGATTTGGGTTGGGGGGGATCTCAGAGGTCATCTAGTCCAAGATCCTAACATTAGAGACAAGGAAACTGAAGCCCCTAGAGATTAAGTGATTTGCCCAAGTTCATACAGGTAGTAAGCATCAGTGGAGGGGATTTAGACTCTATCAGATGACTCCAAAGTATTAAATTTAATTGTGGTTGAACTTAATATTTAAAGTGGTGGTTACCAGGGATTTAATTTCTAAATCCCTAAATGAATTACTAAAGTAAATGGAATTTATGGTAGTTTGTTTATAATAGAGGGAAGATATTAAGGAAGAGAGAGAGAGAGACAGAGACAGAGAGACAGAGAGAGAGAGAGAGAGAGACAGACAGACAGACAGACAGACAGACAGAGAGGCTTACATTTCCAAGAAAGGCAGGGTCACTAAGTCAGTCTTTTACTCACCAACAGTGACCATCTAAAAGGAAAAGCAGTCTGAGGTCTCCTGCACAAATTCCTCCAGGGGTCCAGTTCTTCCAGTCCAACTCTGAGTCAGAAATCCTCCATCCAACTCGAATCTCAAATCAAATATCGAATTCAGGCCTCATACAGAGTATGACTTCGGGTAAGCCACTGAAATATTCTGGGTCTTGCTTTTCTCATCTGTCAAGCAGGGTTAATAATATCAGTTTCCTCTACCTTCCAGGGTAATTCTGAAGATTAGATTTTATTAATAGGCTTGAAAAGACCATGGCAGAAGTATAAGAGATTTTGGGGGAACATAGAAGGATCTGTAATGAATCAAGAGAGATACTTTGAGGGGTGTGAATGGGACAGCTGGATGCATCTCTGCCCTTTATCACATCAAACTACTGATCAGCAGTAGACCAAGGCAATGAACAAAGAACAAATGTAACAAAGAAGGATGAAGAAACACCAAGCAAACTCCCCACCCCCCCACCCCGAAACTCCAGCAAATTGGACATAGGCTTTGGAAGAACTCAAGATACAATTCAAAACACAATTAAAGAGAACTTTTCCCAGTTGAAGATAACTGGGAAAAGAACTTAAAAAACAAGATAAATCATCTAGAAACAGAGGCACTTGAACAAGAAAATAGTGTCTTGAAAGACAAAATTAATCAGCTTGAAAATGAGGTAAAGGAGATGAAAGATGAGGCAAAGAAGATGAAAGATGACCTCCAAAGAAAATCAGACCAGAAGGAGAAGGATGCCCAAAAAGCCAGGGATGAAATCCAGTCTTTATGAACCAGAATACAACAACTAGAAACAAGTGACTTCACAAGGCAACAGGACACTATAAACCAAAATCAAAAGAATGAAAAAATTGAGGAAAATATGAAGCATCTCATTCACAAAACAGAAGATTTAGAAAATTGTTCCAGGAGAGACAACTTAAGAATCATTGGTCTACCAGAAGACCATGACAAAAGAAAAAACCTGGACATCATACTACAAGAAATTATCCAAGAAAACGGTCTTGATATTCTAGAACAAGAGGGAAACGTGGATTGAAAGAATCCACAAATCACTTCCTGTACTTAATCCTCAACTGACAACGCCCAGGAATGTTATAGCCAAATTCAAGAACTATCAGACCAAGGAAAAAATATTACAACCTGCTAAGAAGTCATTCAGATACCAGTGAACCACAGTGAGGATAACACAGGATCTGGCTACATCTACCCCGAAGGACCAAAAGGCATGGAATATGACATTTCAGAAAGCAAGGGAACTAGGTCTACAACCAAGAATCAAATACCCAGCAAAACTGACTATATTTTTACACGGGAAAGTATGGTAATTTAACAAAATAGAAGAATTCCAAGCATTTATAAAGAAAAGACCAGACCTGAACAGAAACTTTGATGCCCAAGCACAGAACTCAAGAGGGTAATTAAAATGAGGGAAAAAAGAAAAACAAACAAAACAAAAAAACCCTTTTTTAAAAAAGAGACTCAATAAGTTAAAATGATATGTATGTCTATAAGAAAAGAGGTCATTGGTAACTCTTAAAATTGTTATTATCACCTGGACAGCTATAAGAATTACACTTAGAGGGAACAGTGACAAACTCTATAGGATGAAATGCCAAGACATAAATATGTATATAGATATATGTATGCATAAATACATATATGTGTATATATTTGTGTATATATATATAAATATATATATATATATTTAACTAGAGCTAAAAAGAGGTTAATACTAAAAGAAATGGAAAAAGAAACAAAAGGGGATAAATTTATATGTCACAAAGAAGCTCATGGTGGGAGGGGGGAGAATATCAATACACTGGAAGGGTAAAGAGGTTGGAGATAGGAAATACTCAACTCTTACGTTCATTGAAATTGTCTCAAAGACCAAAGAACAATCCAATCCATTGGGACAGAGAATTGATTTGCACCCTATAGGGAAGTAGAAGGGTAACAAATGGACTGGTGGAGAGGGAAGCAATACAAGGGAGGGTGAGGGTGAGGGGGTAGTTTAAAAAGACTGGAAAGAAAATAAAAGGGGAATAAGAAGGGGGATAGAAAGGGAAGTAAAATAAGGGTGGGAATTAGGGGGACTGACTTAAAACAAAACATCATTGTAAAAGGAAATAGTGAAAGAAGAAAAGGCAAGACTAGGAGTGAAATCAAAATGCTAGGAAATACACAGCTGGTAATCATAACTCTGAATGCAAATAGAATGAACTCACTCATAAAATGCAAGTGAATATCAGAGTGGATTAGAATCCAAAACTTTACCATATGCTGTCTACAAGAAACACCCATGAGAAAGGTATATATGCATAGGGTCAAAGTAAGAGGATGGGGTCAAATCTATTGAGTATCAACTGATAAAAAGAAGGCAGGAGTCACAATCATGATATCTGACAAAGCCAAAGTAAAAATAGATCTAATCAAAAGAGATAGGGAAGGTAACTCCATCCTGATAAAAGGCAGTATAGACAATGAGGAAATATCAGAACTCAACATTTATGCACCAAGTGGCATAGCATCCAAATTTCTGAAAGAGAAACTAGTGGAACTCAAGGATGAAATAGATAGAAAACTATACTAGTGGGAGACCTGAACCTTCCTCTATCAGAACTAGATAAATCAAACCAAAAAATAAATAAGAAAGAGGTAAGAGAAGTGAATGAAATCTTAAAAAATTAGAGTTAGTAGATATGTGGAGAAAAATAAATAGGGACAAAAAGGAATACATCTTTTCAGCAGCACATGGTACATTAGCAAAGATTGACCATGTATTAGGGAATGAAAACATTGCAATGGGGGGCAGCTGGGTAGCTCAGTGGATTGAGAGCCAGTCCTAGAGATGGGAGGTCCTAGGTTCAAATCTGGCCTCAGACACTTCCTAGCTGTGTGACCCTGGGCAAGTCACTTGACCCCCATTGCCTAGCCCTTACCACTCTTCTGCCTTGGAGCCAATACACAGTATTGACTCCAAGACGGAAGGTAAGGGTTTAAAAAAAAAAACAAAAAAAACCATTGCAATGAAGTGCAAAAGAGTAGAAAAAATAAATGCTACCTTATAGGACCACAATGCAATGAAAATAATAATTATTAAGGGTTCATGAAGAGACAAGTAAAAAATTAATTGAAAATTAAACAATATTATTCAGGAAAATCGGTTAAAGAAGAAATCATAGAAACAATAATTTCATTGAAGAAAATGACAATGATGAGACCTCCTTTCAAAATCTATGGAATGCAGCCAAAGCAGTACTCAGGGGGAAATTTATATCCTTGAGTTTATATGTTAACAAATTAGGGAGGGCAGAGGTCAATGAATTGAGCATGCAAATTAAAAAAACTAGAAAATGAACAAATTAAAAATCCTCAGATGAAGACCAAATTAGAGGTCCTAAAAATCAAAGGAGAAATTAATAAAATTAAAAGTCCAAGAACTATTGATTTAATAAATAAGACTAGAAGCTTGTACTTTGAAAAAACAAATAAAATAGATAAAGTACTGGTCAATCTAATTTAAAAAAGGAAAGAAAAAAACCAAATTGACAGTGTACAAGATGAAAAGGGAGACCTCACCTCTAATGAAGAGGAAATTAAGGCTATCATTATTATGCCCAATTAAATGGCAATAAATATGGCAATCTAAGTGATATGGATGAATATTTACAAAAATATAAATTGCCTAGACTAACAGAGGAAGAAATAGAATACCTAAACAACCCCATATCAGAAAAAGAAATTGAACAAGCCATCAAAGAACTCCCTAAAAAATGATCCCCAGGACCAAATGGATTAAAAAATGAATTCTATCAAACATTCAAAGAACAACTAATCCCAATATTATACAAACCATTGTTGTTTCACTCTTGATCTTATCAGGAAGGTCTCTATTTTATCCCATAAAAGGAGTTTGGCAGGACTTCTTCTTTACCAATTATTTAAAATAATTTATTTAATATTGGAATTAGATGATCTTTAAATGTTTCATAAAATTCACTTCTAAATCCATCTGGTTCTGATGCTTTAATTTTAGAAAGTTCATTTATAGCCTGTTCTAGTTCTTTTTCTAAAATAAGTTTATTTAAAAATTCCTGTTCTTCCTTTGTTAGTTTGGCAATTTATGCTTTTGTAAGTATTCTTCAATTTAACTTAAATTGTTAAATTTGTTGACACATAATTGGGCAAAATAACTTTTAATAATTGCTTTAATTTCATCTTCATTACTGTTAAATTGACTCAATTCTTTTTTTTAATCCCTTATCTTCCATCTTAGAATCAATGCCAAGCACTGGTTCCAAAGAAGAAGAGCAGTAAAGGCTAGGCAAGAGGTTCAAATGACTTATCCAGGATCATAGAACTACTCTGAACCTGGGACCTCTTGTCTCTAGGCCTGACTCTCTCAACCCATTGAACTACTGTGAATTTTAAAACTATTCCACCCTAATCAGAACAATCTTTAGAAGATCTGATTTAGCTCTTTCCTGATCAATAACAATGGAGATACTTGGAATAACAGAATCAGGTCTTGGAAACTCTACATTCTCCACCCTACTCAGTTTAACAAGATTTTGAAGGTCTGCATCAAACTCAAGATTTAATTATCTGAGGAGATGGCCTTCAACAGACATGTGCAAAAAAACGACAGACCTCTAGGCTGTCCTAAGTCAAGCTAAGTCCTCATTGGTACAGATGAGACGCAGAAAAGTGTTGTAAAAATGTCCATATAAGGCACGTCACTTCCTGGCTCCTCCTCTTTCCCTGGAGAGATGACTCTGGCTGGCAGCGTGCTAAGCATTCTGATATCTTGGAGTGTTGGGTGGTGAGTTTTTCCCTGGTGCTGATTTCAGGTTCGGGCATCTTAGCTGAGCCCCTTTGGAGGTCAGGCTGTTTCCTTTCTCCTTCATACTCCAAACCCTTACTTCCTTATCTCCTGATCTCCTGCCCGATACTAATCAGGCAGGGGAAAAGGGAGAGAAAAAACCCACTCCTTCTTCTTCCTTCTTCTTAATCTTCTCCACTATCAATTAAATCACCATAAAATTTGGCAGCTGACTTGGGTATTTTATTATTTGGGATTTCCCTTGGTGACCACTTAAATTTAGATTTTTTCAGTCTCAACCATAATTTCACCCTTTACACTACTTACCTGCCCCTACCCTTAATTCTTAGGTTACATTTCCAAATATTTTCCAGATCAGTTGTTTTCCCAATGAGATACTACACATTTTCTTTTTTTTCATTCTTTTGACTTTGATTGTTTCTTGATGTCCCATGAGTCATTGGTTTCCACTTTCCTAATTCTAATTTTTAAGAAGTTATTTTTTTTAGTTAGCTTTTATGCTTTCTTTTTTCATTTGCTCAATTCTACCTTTTAAGTACTTTTTCAGTGAATTTTTGTACAACTTTTCCCATGTGGCCAATTTTTCTTTTTAAGAATTTCTTCTCTTTAGTGAATTTTTGTATACCTGTTCCCATTTGGTCAATTCTGCATTTTAAAGGAATTCTTTTTAGTGGATTTTTGTGCCTCTTTTACCAAGTGGCCTATTCTGTTATTAAAGTACCCTTTTCATCTCTTTTTTCAACATGTTGACTCTTTTTTCATTATTTTCTTGTATCACTCTCATTTCTTTCCCCAATATCTTCCATGTCAAAAATAGATTTTGCTGAGGATATAACAAACTTCATTTTGCTCTGTATATGCCATTTCAGAACTAGCTGAAACAACTGTTTTCCACTCAGTCTTCTTTGCTTTTCAAATTGGTACAAAAAGACTTAATTGCTAAAAACAGGAGAACTTCAATAGTCCTTGGCATACTCTTCTTCCTTATCTACCCTGATGGTAGGTAGTTCCCTTTGATTGAGTATAACTGGCTCTACTGATAAAAACACATGTCTACTCTATCTCCTATTCCATAAAATACCTTTCTTTTTTCTTTATATAACCAAATGCTCTATAATGACTGACTATCTGACCTTAGGGATATTTGAAAGCTCAATCTTCTGTTTTGAAAAGGCTTAGCTATCCCCATTCTCAGAAATGGATTCATACCTTTTGCTTATGTTTGGAGAATGGAATATTCATATTAGGAAAGGGAAATGAGGGTTAGAGGCCTGGGAAGGGAATTTTGTGAACAAACATTTTGGGGCTTACCTGTGGATACATTCACCTAAAGCTTATTTTCTTGTCTATTTTTGTTTTTATCTTTTTAATTTTAATTTTTCTATCTTCTAAAAAATTCATTTGTGAATTATTTGTTGTGGTCTTAGTAGAGCTGCCCATCCATGGATGATGGAAGTTCCCAAATCTTTCTTCCCAATGCCCTTAACTCCATGAAGATTCATTGAAGCACAACTTCTTTAAGATGTGCAAAGTCCTTTATAGAAAGAATCAATGTAGATTCCTCCTTTAGTCTATTTTGTAAAAGTATAAGCAAACTGAGGCTCAGGGAAATCAAATAACTTCCCAACCCTCCCTCAACTAGTAGGTATGGAATTTGAAAACAGATTCCTTGACTCCAAGTGGAATGAACATGCTCCTTCCTTCCCCTAGCACATGTCCCAGACATACATCAAAATGGACTATACTTCCTCCTCTAATGCCCCAGAGTATATATGTGATTGTGTTCCCATAGCCAGATGAAAATGAACAAGGGACTTTGTTTTGGGATAGAGCTAGACACTCACTTTCAGTGGTAGATGTTGAGCAGTGGAAGTTCTCTCTGGAGGGACTGTGATGCAGTTTTTGTTGGAAATTCTGGGGCAGTTGTTTGTGGGGCAGCTGTCTCTAATGTTGCTGAGGTGGCTGCCTAAGTTAACTAATAGATTTAATGCTATAACAATCAATTCATGAAGGTAATACTTTACAGAATTAGAGAAAACAGAATTTATCTGGAAGAACAAGAGATCTGAAATAGCAAAGAAAATACACGGAAAAATTAGGAATAAAGCGGATATATAGGACATTGTATTGGGTCATTTTCCAGCTAGGTCTGACTGTAACCCCATTTGGGGTTTTCTTGGCAATGATACTGGAGTGGTTTGCCATTTCCTTCCCCAGTTCTTTTGACTAGACTTCAAACTATATTGTAAAATAGCAATCATAAAAACTATTTGGCACCAATTAAAAAACAGACAAGACTAGTGGTAGAGCAACCATAATAAATAAGAATCAGATGCAATATAAAAGTACAGTAACCCAGTGAAAATCCTAAGAACGTAAATAACTGGAGCAAGGGCTTCCAATTTGACAAGAAGTGTTGGGAAAATTAGAAAGCTACTTGGCACAAATTAGGTTTAGACTCATCTTATACCATGCATCACTCAATACTCAACTAAGTCTGAGATATCATGAAATCAAAAGTTCCTTCTAATAGTGCAGATTTTAGTTAATGTCTGCCTAACCTGCCTGACCCTTTTCCTTGTTCTCTAATTGGTTTCCTATGGAAAGTCATGGAATGGACACCTTATATTTATTACTTATCTAACATTGTGAGGACACTTGTCATCCCGCATCATATGACCAAGCTAGACCAAACTATCTTCTCTTCTTTTTCTGCTTTTTTCTGGATGACGTCTCTTATTCTGGTTTTCGTTGAAGTCTTTCATTGGTAATTTGCAGCTGGCTCACACTTGTCATACCACTGTCTATTGCTCCCGGGATGAGAATAATTTTAAATTCTTCGCAGACTGTTGTATTATGAGGTTATAGCATAAATAAAGATGAGAGGAGAATATAAAGAAGTTCCATTTATAGCTACAGTAGAAGTAAAATTCTTATGCAAAATATAGAAATGATCCCCCAAAGTAAATAAGAAGTAAGAAAACTCATCATTATCATAATAACTAGCAATAATATAGTGACTACTTTGTGCCAGGCACTGTGCTTGGAACTTTACAAATATTATTCAATTTGATTCTCAGAACAAACCTGGCAAATAAATGTTATTATTATCCCCATTTTACAGTTGATGAACTTGAGGCAGACAAAGGTGAATGACTTCCCCAAGTTCATAGAGCTGGTAAATGAATGGAGTTGGATTTTAACTCAGATTTTCCCAATACCAGGCTCAGCACTTTCTCCAATGAACCACCAATGCTCATAAATACTCTCCTATATGATCCTCACAGCAAGCCTAAAAGAGAGGCACTATTATCACCCCAATTTTACAGTTGAGAAAACTGAGGCAAAGGTGACTTGACCAGCACCACACAGCTATTAAGTGTATGACACCAAATTTGAATTCAGGTCTTTCTGACTCCTATCTCAGCATTTTATTTACCGAGCCATCTAGTTGCTCTTGTACAGTAACAATTATATTTAAAAAAATTGAATGAATGAAATCAGTGAAGAAGACTTTGAAGAGAAATCTTTGAGTGGGAAAATAGTTGTCCCAGGTGACATTGATGAAAATCTGATATCTTAGATATGTAGGATATTGTCACACTCCTATGTGAGCATGTGTATACGTATGTATATTTTGCTCTGTTTTGCTTACATTTGCCTAATTCTAATTTTAGATTTATGTGTGTATATATTTCTGTGTGATTAGCTTCTATTTAACCAATTCCAGTTATAGAGGTGTGGAAGTGTGGACGATATTATCTTTCCCAGTTCTAGTTCCAGATGGTGGGCTACTGAGCAGCAAGTACACCCCAACTGCTGGATGCTGCTGCTGTTGCTGTTGCTTCCAATTCCTTTAAGTCTTATGGTGACCCCCATCCCATCAAGTAATACAGGACCCCGTTTTCATCCCTGATCTTGCCTCTTTATTCAGCAGGAAGTAGTTCCAGAAGACTGACCTTCACCCCATCTTGGTTCTAGGCTTTCTGTTATTTAGAGTGGGGAATGATGGGGGCTGAAATGTCCCACAGACCTTGCAAAGTAGCTGTAAAAAATCAGAAGAACATGGGATCAATAACTAGTTGATTAATATGGAGTCACCTTTAAGATAAGCCTTGGAAATGATAAGGCCACAACCACACAAACAAATGACCCCTTCCTTAGTAACTAATCAAGTTAAAAAAAAATAATTCCTGAGAATCCCTTCACCACCATACCTCCCTTTACCTTGCCTACTGCCTTCTCTCCTTCTTACCTTCTCACCCCCTTTTCCTTACTTTATCCTCCTTCTCTTCCCTTACTTACCTCCTTTCCTTACCTACTTGCTTCTTCTTTTACTAGTCACTTTGTTACTATATTCTTTTTTAATAAAGCTTGTTGTCTCCACATGGAGTCTAGTCTGAACTGTCAGTTCTTTGGATGAGATCCCAATCCCCTGGCCCACATCAATATGACTCAGTGACCAGACTGGAGTACTCTCTTTTTCTTTCATACTATTTTCTACCCATTTTTTACCTACTGTGTGCAGAGGATAACACTTACAGTTTAAATATAGCATAGGTGCCATGAACTGAACAGGTGAGAGGTGAAGTACATCCATCTCCTGCTCTCTTTTTACCCTGTCTTGAAAAAAATGGCCTGGGAGTGATGTTTATTTCTATTATGCTCCCTTTGTCCTCCTTAGTTTTAGGTGCTAATGGTAACTTGGAGTTGAGCCATGATGGTCTTGTGCTCAGGACTCCAGGTGGGATACTGTAGACAGCCAGTCAGTTGAGTAGGGTATTAAGGAAAAGCCAGGGTACCTAGGTAGTGGACTTGCATCTGGTGATTGGGCTCTATTGGAACTGAACTAAGCTATGAACCTGTTTCCTTTCTCCTGAATGTGAGGTGGTATGAAGTGGAAGGGGAGGTAAAGATTATGTTGCTCATGTTGGGGGAACATTTCTGTATATTCATGATTATATTTTTTGAAGTAAATATTCCTTTACTAAATCTAATATGATTATTAGTGGCCAAATGGAACTTTGGAGCAGGAGACCTGCATTTGCTTGAGGGAACACCAAATTCCAAATGACTGAATCATTTGCAAAGTCTAGACATCCCCAAACCCCTTATGGGTCCTGGAGAACTCCAATGAAGAAGTAAAATGTAACATACCTGGTCTTCAGGCAGTGAGGGTCAACATAGACTGTGTTACATCGAAATGACTTTAGTTCCCCAGGTCGTACCTACAGTTTTAGAACTTTCTCACCCCCCCCCCCCTATCTCTGTCTCTGTCTCTATGACTTTCTCACTCTTGCTCTCATATTGTCTTTTATTATGGGAGCCTGATCACAGTCTTCTTTGTTGATTTTTGAAGGAACAAACTTTTTATCAAAGATTAGAGGGAAGTCTGTGAAGGGTTTGGAAGAATTGAGCAACCAAGAGAATTGGATATCTTTTTTTATTTATTTTTTTACATGTAACCATGTAAAAGCCTTTTTTTTTACATTTATTTGTATCTGTGGCTATTATAGGCATTATTTGTGTGGATTTGAAGGAGGTGGGTAACAGAGATTGCAGAAAATATTTGAGTAGGTTGGGGAAGAGATAGGGATTTCCCAAGAAATTTCCCTCCCTCCATTCCAGGAATACCTACTTCAGATTCTGTCCAAGATCCTCCCCTCCCAGCAGCTCCTTCTGTACAGACACACACCAGGTTTGATAGTTTGGTTTAATGTTTTAGATATACACAAATATATTTTCAATAATTTTCTTTAAGGAATCCTTTTGGAATGATTCCTATATACTCATATCTTCCTGCCTCTCAGCCACTCAGAGACAGTTAAAGGATCATCTTCTTAGCACTTCAGCAACTTTTTCTGGAAGGAAGATACATAGGATGAGAACATGGCTCAGATGTGAATCTGACATAGACATGGCCACTTGGGTCAACCTAGAGCTTCCTTTTCCTTGTGCCCAATCACCCTCCTGTCCCACACTGAGGCCAGGGGCTTATAACTGCTGTAAGAATGATGTGGGATAGACCAACTAAGAGCTGAGGAACTTGTCATTCTTCTTTGGAGGTTAAACTGCAGGAAAGAAGTAGACTCGGAATAATTTTAGAAGTGGAGGAGTGATTTCCTCAAATGATTTCACCATATCTCTTTGCACTGACCATCCATTAGGCCTAGAATTCTTTGCTCTCTCTCCTTTTCCCCCTCTCCTCTTAGTTTCCTTGTGTTCCTTCTGGACCCCATTCTAATCCTACCTCTGTAAGAGGCCTTGTCTAATCTGCTCAGGTTCTCATGCTTTCAGGCTTTTTTTTTGTCCATCCATCCATCCATCGCTCTCTCTTTCTGCCTGTGTATGTATGTATTTATTTGGTATGTATGTATGTATGTATGTATGTATGTGTCTGTCTATATATTCATTGATCCATCCATCCATCAATCCATTGATAGATCAAGCCATCCATCCATCCATCCATCCATCCATCCATCCATCCATCCATCCATCCATCCATCCCTCTCTCCCTCCCTCTATCCATTCATCTTTTTATCTCTTTGAGGGAAAGGGCTGTGGCCTTGTTTATTGTTTTTATCTTTCTTTGTATCCTTAGTGCTTAGTCCAGGGCCTGACATATAAGATATGTTTCATAAATGCTTGTTGACTGCCTGCCTGCCCTTAGGGATATTGCAAAGCTCAGTTCTTAGTGTTGTCCAAGAAAGAAAAGGCTTAGCTCTCCTCACCTTCATATGTGGGTTTATATATTTTGTTTAAGTTTGGGGACTAAATTATTCATGTTGGGGGATGGAGATGAGGAATTTGAGGATCTGAGAATTAGTTGGTCTTGTGTTAATGGAACTGCTCAAATATGGATGAGAGAAGTTTTAAAACCTCCCCAAGGCCTCACTTCCATGAGAATGGACCATTCATATTAGGGAATGGAGTGTGGGCTAAAGACCTGGGAAGGGAATTTTTTAGGGGTTCATCCTGGGGACTACCTGGATAGTAAACTATTTTCATTATGATGCCTCCAAAAAAATCCTAGATCTGAGAATTAGTTGGTGCTGTATTATTAGAACTGCCCATCCATGGGTGACAGAAGTTCCCAGTGCCTCACCTCCATGAAGATCCATTGAATCACAGTTTCTTCAAGGTGTGCAAAGTCCTTTACAAAAATAACTCTAGACTCCCCCCCCCCCCAACATTTCTTTTTAAAAGATGAGGAAATTAAAGCTTAGGGAAATTAAATGATTTCCCCAACATCATTTCACCAGTAAAAGTGGAATTTGAAAACAGATTTCCTGACTCCAAGCAGAGTGAATATGTTGCCTTTTTTCTTCAGCACACACCCTAGATGTAAGCCAACAAATTAGAAGTAGCCAAATGAATTGTCCCCCTCACTGATCCCCCCCCCCAAGGCCATGTGTGATCTCGTGTGTATAAACACACACCAGAGGCAAATAAATAAGGTTAGAGCTAGAGACTCACTTTGAATGGAAGATGTAATTGACTATTGGTCAGCAGAAGTTATGTATGGTGTGTGTGTGGGGACTACAGTGGTCTGTGCCTCTGTGCCTGAGATTCTGGGGTAGTTGTCTCTGCATCAGTTGTTATAATATCCTCTCCAGCTGCAGAGTCCAGTTCTAAACTTTGAGATACTGAGGTTCTCCCCATAATCAGGCTGTAGAGGATAATAAAGATCTTCTTCCTAGGACCTGGGTTTTGGGGGTCTTCTTCAGTAAGAGAGACCAAGGAACATTTTGTATTCTGGGGAAAGCATTGTCTCCTTTATAGGAAAGAGAAGTATAGGCGTGCCTCTGACATATTGTAGGTTTGGTACCAGATTATCGTAAATGTCACAATGAGGAAAGTCACAAGAATATTTTTGGTTTCCCAGTGCATAGAAAATTATATTTACACTATACTGTAGTGTATCATGTGTATAATAATATTACCTCCAAAAAAAGTACAAGTCTCAATTAAAATTATTTGGTTCAATTATATCTGACTATGATCCTATTTGGGATTTTCTTGGCAAAGGTACTGGAAGCGGTTCAGCATTTTCTTCACCAGCCCATTGTACAGATGAGGAAACTGAGTCAAACAAGATTAAGTGACTTGTCCAGCATCACACAGCTACTTAAGTGTCTGAGGCTAGAATTGAACTCAGGTCTTCCTGATTCCAGGTCTGGCACTCTATCCATTGTGCTGTCATTGAGGGGGGCAGCTTTTAAAGACTAAGTTTCAGAGAAAGTCATCATTGATAGAAGGAATTTCCACATCCAATGAATTTCCTTTCAAGGCAATACCCTTTCATGGCAGTATTAGGATATCTACAAGTAGTTCTCATTACCATTCATTACTGAATCTGCATTTTCCCTGCTAGTACTGAAGATCTATGACCTTCACCTGAAAACCAGAATGTAATCCATCATATGTTCAATCCTGTTGCTGTATATTGTGGAAGCCATCAAATTGTAAGCGAATAAAGGATAAAACAGAGAGGTGTGGTAAAGGAGATGGTTTGCTTCTTGCTTTTTGTTTGTTTCATTGATGCAGAGACCCTTGTCTCTTCTCAGCAGGGAATTCCTTGTTGAAGAAAGTCACTTGCTTTCTTTTCATTTCTTTCTTTCGGTGTCTCTCTCTTTCTCCCAATGTAGGTTACTATTTTTTTCTTTTTCAACTTATAGTCTTAGAGAGTTGTCTAGAACACTAAAAGGTTATGTGACTTGCTGGGGTTACTTGCTCTAGTCTTCTTTGCTTCAAGGCTACCATCTAGAGTCAGGAAAGCTCAGGCAGGTCTAGAACAGTCACAGTCTTCTTTCTAACCCATGAAGCAAAGATGTTTTATGAAGGGATTGGATTCCTTCTGAACTCTTCCCCCTGGTTTTTGAGCCCATTCCAACTCTCTCCCCACCTAACTCTCTCCTCTGAATGCCCTTCTTTCCAAATGTTTCTTTCATTCAAGACTTGGCTAGGCATCAAAAGGACAACTCGTTATTCTAATATGCTTATAGAAATAGACATAGGAATGTTACATCAAGGAACTTCAGGAGCCAGGAATAATTATATCTGTTTGTTTTTAATAGTACTGTGTCTGGGATTTGAGGGGAGTCTTGAATAATCTAGGAAAATCAGAGGGCAGAGGTGAGGAAGGTTAGCATTTAAGGTATGGGAGATGGCTAGTGAAATGGTAAGATCAAGGATATAATCATCTCTTTGTGTAGTTGAAGTGGAATGGAGGTATTGAGAATTGGACAGATTGAAGAACTGTTGAAGAAGAGCTTTAGAGTGGGAGGTTGAGGGAGCTGCATTGAGGGGAACCAGGGAGCAGTCTCTCTCTGGTGGATGGACAAAGGAGCTTGAACAATGGCAACTAGATATTCCAAATCACTGGGTTGAAAAGATCATGATGGAGTGGGAGTGTGCTCACCACTGAGGTATGAGTTCAGGTAGAACATCAGTTATGGATTTGGGCATTTCCACCCTATAAGGGGGTGAAAAAGCTCCCACCAAAACTGTGAGCTGATCTACCCTCCCCCACATTATGGGCTGTCGATCTGTTATGTATACTATTATCATAGTTATCATAATTATACTTATCATTTATATATCAATTTAAGGCTTGCAAAGTGCTTTTATATTTTATTTAATTCTTATAACATTTCTGTGAGGTAGATGGTATTGTGACTTCCATTTTAGATAAAGAAACTGAGTCTGAGAGGTTAAGTTTCTATGGCAATATTTAAAGTCAAGTTTCCCTCAATATAAGACTAATATTCTATCTAATATATCTCCTATCTTCTTGCAAATTCCCTCAGGGATATCTCTTTCATAACACTTTACTAATAAGTCACAATTAGAAATAGGTTGCATTCCATATATATTTTTCTCCATTGCCCTTTAGCTTACCCAGTTTTGATTTTTTAAGAGATTGTGATATTTCAAGATTTATAAACATTCTACTTTTTTTGGGTCACAGAACATGAAATAAATAAAAATATTTTCTTTTGAACATTTTAATGGGGGCCCTTTTGTAACAGAAATCTTTCCATCCTTCTTTTCCACTCTGTTGGTTGACCAACCCTGCCTTCCCTCTCAATTTGTAATTCTCTTGTGAAATCTCCTACTATCTGCTTCTCCACCTCTAAAAGTACTGCAAAATAAATTAGTCATAGCAACCCCAACTTAGGGTTCTTTGGTAGTGGTGACCAAATAAGACTTCTTTACACAGTCATCTCTCTATATTCAAGGGATGAGGAATACAGGACCTCCAGGACCCCCTGGGAATGTGAACCCCCCTCCTCAATAATTCTTGGCCCCACTCTAAACCTTTATTTAAATTATTTTTAAATTATATTTAATACACACAGTGGATAAAACAACATACTGCACCCATAAAAATGTTGTCGCTTCTATGAAAGAAAGATTAACATCTCACACAATTTGAAGTTTTCAAAGCCTCTGCTGTGTCACTGTAGGGATTGCTCCATAGATTTCCTTCTCCTAAGAAGAGCATGAGATTTAAATATCACTATGCGAGCCAATCACATGCCTGAGCTGATGATAGAAAGTCTAAGTGGTGTCATTCCCAAAGAGCTCAATGAAACCTTTAACCAAATTTAACTTTTTATAATTAATTTATATATGTAAGCTTATGGTAGTAAATGATAAAATAGATGGATAATATACATTTATGCATTTATGACTTACTAAAACTTTTAGTTTTCTTTATATTTGCCCATGATTTTCTGCAGTAAGTTGCAAATCTCCAGGAATTCTCATTTCATTATTGATGACCAACCTATGAATAACCAAAACCCTTATTGTGAAAACTTCCAGTGTCTTATGTTCAAGGGAAGATTTTAAGTGGAAACAAAGTAGATGCTCATTGATTGGGGGAATGGACAAATTGTGGTACATAAACATAAAGAATTCTAATTGTGCTGTAAAAAAATGGTGAACTTGATGAATATAGAGAAGCAACAGAGACATTAACTGATGCAGAGGCAGGAAAACAGACACAATGCTGATCATGGAAATGGAAAGGCAACCATCATACAACAATTTAAACAGAATTTTGAGGAGTTATAAAGAAAAAATAACTTGGTCCTGAAAAGAAGTATAAATGGACACTTTCATCTAATCCAAGCTCCTTTGGAAAGATAGTAAATCTATAGGTGTTGAACATTGTATTTCATGCTATATTTTTCTCTCTCCTTATGTTGATTTGTTTTATTGGCATTTTTTGTTTTTGTTTTTCCTTCTTTTAAAAAAATTCTTTTCTTAGAAGGGATGATTCTCTTGGAGGAGTAAGGAGGGGGAATATTAGGGAAATGATTTCATCATGCCCTAGGAAATGACATAGCCTTGACTCCTCTTCTCCACTTTTTAAATTCTTTAATGATTTGTCTTCCCCCATTAGACTATAAATTCTGTGAGGGCAGGGACTCTCTCTCTCTCTCTCTCTCTCTCTCTCTCTCTCTCTCTCTCTCTCTCTCTCTCTCTCTCTCTTCCATATTTAAATCCTCAGCACTTAGCCTAGTGCTTGGCATATAGCAGGCACGTTAAAATGCTTGTTGATGGATTTTCTGACTCTAGGCTATGTAAAGGTTATTAATAAAATAAATTTAAAGTATAAAAATTAAAATAAAACTAGCAGTCCTCACATTTTGAAAATAGATACTGAATAACTTTGAAAAAATTCGGGATTAGAAATCAAATAAAATATGGTGTGGGTTAAAGTCATGCATTATCCTCCAGCATATATTAGTATTAGCAATCCTAGATTGGCAACTTCCTTTAGAAAATGTAATAGATAATAATAATAGACTATATTTGATTGTTAATTGATAGCTAAGATCAGGCAGTTATCTTCTTTTGCCTACCCTCCCTTCCTTCTGTTTCTACCTCTTCCAGCCTTCCTCTTCTTCCTTCAGGCTTCCCTTCTCCCTCTTCTTCTTCTCCCTCTCTTCTCTCCTCCTTCTTCTTCTCTTCTTCTTCTTCTTCTTCTTCTTCTCTTCTTCTCTTCTTCTTCTTCTTCTTCTTCTTCTTCTTCTTCTTCTTCTTCTTCTTCTTCTTCTTCTCCTCCTCCTCTCCTCCTCCTCCTCCTCCTCCTTCTTCTCCTCCTTCTTCTTCTTCTTCTTCTTCTTCTTCTTCTTCTTCTTCTCTTCTTCTTCTTCTCTTCTTCTTCTTCTTCTTCTTCTTCTTCTTCTTCTTCTTCTTCTTCTTCTTCTTCTTCTTCTTCTTCTTCTTCTTCTTCTTCTTCTTCTTCTTCTTCTTCTTCTTCTTCTTCTTCTTCTTCTTCTTCTTCTTCTTCTTCTTCTTCTTCTTCTTCTTCTTCTTCTCTTCTTCTTCTTCTTCTTCTTCTTCTTCTTCTTCTTCTTCTTCTTCTTCTTCTTCTTCTTCTCTTCTTCTTCTTTCTTCTTCTTTCTTCTTCTTCTTCTTTCTTCTTCTTCTTCTTCTTCTTCTTCTTCTTCTTCTTCTTCTTCTTCTTCTTCTCTTCTTCTTCTTCTTCTTCTTCTTCTTCTTCTTCTTCTCTTCTTCTTCTTCTTCTTCTTCTTCTTCCTTCTTCTTCTTCTTCTTCTTCTTCTTCTCTTCTTCTTCTTCTTCTTCTTCTTCTTCTTCTTCTTCTTCTTCTTCTCTTCTTCTTCTTCTTCTCTTCTTCTTCTTCTTCTTCTTCTTCTTCTTCTTCTTCTTCTTCTTCTTCTTCTTCTTCTTCTTCTTCTTCTTCTTCTTCTTCCTAAATCACTCAGGGTGAGTTTATGATGTTTCAAATGAATACTCTTTCTTTTCTTTATCTTAAGTAAAGGGTTTATTTGGGGAAAACAGGAAAGGATAGAGAATGGAGGTAAGAGGGTGGGGATTTCCCTATGCTATAATGAGCCTTAGGTTGGAGGATGTTGAGAGAAATGTCTGATAGGTCTGGAGTTCAGTCACTACCATGAACAGAGCAAGTCAGAGAGCTATCTGGACTATTGTCCTTCTTTCTTCTGCCTTCAAAGTCACCAGGCCACTTTCAGCTTGATTCTCCAAAGTCCAAGAGAGATAATCAGCTTCTTCTTCCCCTGATACAAGGTAACAGCTTCAACCAGCGTCCAGCCAGCAGATGGCTTTGCCTCCAATGGTTTGTCCGGTAACATTCCAAATAGAATCTCTGTTTGACTGACAGCTGCTCCAAAATCATTCTCAATTTCTCTCTTCCACAAAAATTAGTGAAAGTTAGGTGCTCTTCAGGAGAGAGATACCACTCTGCTTATGAGAGTAGAGAAATCCCCTGCCATATATATAAACCTTTATATATAACCATATATAAACCTTTAATTCCCTCTTTTCTAATGTAAGCCCAAACCCCCCTTTCCCCCTCTTTTTTCTTAAGAGCTCTAAGTCAGTATTGAAAAGGCTAAAAAAGGTTAGGTCCTGTGGAAAAGTTCAAAAACTTACTGCTACAATCTTGAGTCCTTGTCCTAAATGTTTCAGTACATAAGACCTTGGCCATGTCTAAACTCTGATTCAAATTAGAAATTGCAACTTGAGGAGTGCTCCCATGAGTTTCATAAAGCTGGAAACTTAAGGAGGGTAGGGCAATATAAAGAAAATATAACACACACAGACATTGTGTTACACACAGGTGGTAGGGGACCAAAAGAAGAGCATTGTATGATTTCCTACAAATTTTGACTTCATTTGCATAACTTTGGACTTTGCTTTGAGTTGACCACTCAGAGCAGGGCCTCCATCCTCTCCCCTTCCTAATAAAGGTCGCATCTTCTCTGCAAGCATCTTATTCAGTCTTCTGTCTGCTCATTAGAGTGACTTTGGAGGGCAGACCCCAAGATTCTACTCCATATGATTAGAAAATGTAAAAAAAAGAAAAAACCTTCCCCCATATAGATTTGAAAATAAAAGAAAAGAAAAAGAAAAGCAAAGTGAAAGTGTTCTCCATTCACTACTTCAGATTGTTCCAAATGAATTAAACCTGTTAAAAGTTTGACATTCTAGATGAGCTCCCACCTCTCGCCACCAGAGGGAGCTCATGACTTTATAGATGGCAGAGTTTAGTTGCTATGGTGCCTTTGCTAGGCCAAGTGCTCAAGCTCTGTTCAAGTCCTTTAGGCAGGGGTGTCTGGTGGGGGTGAGGATAGAGGGTGCTATGGCTGTCACATAGACAGAGCTCCTCATTCTCTTTTTCATTGGCTTGATTTCCTTTTCCCTTTTCTTTTTTCCTT